>NC_091286.1:245566324-245641324 GCF_032444005.1 Ranitomeya imitator
GGTCATGAATTGCCATGGCAAACATCAGGACAACAAAATCATGATCTGAGGGCACCAATTGTGACAAAGAAGAAGCCCCCACACTCTGTTAACCATTTATAATGATGTAGTCACTATTGACAGCAGCATCTAAGGGGTTAAACAGATTTAGATGGTGCAAATACTGATCGTGGCTGGTACAGCAAGTTGTCAGCTATAGTGTACAACGGACAGATGCTGGATTGTCATCTGTATGGGGAGGCTATTCTCTTATATCTCAGGTCAGTTAAAAGACGTATTGGCGGTCATTAAGGGGTTAAACACGGAAGAAAAAAAAAAAAAAGGATTTTTCATATCTTCTCGCCACCAACGCTGCTGGAGAGAAGATATGAATGGCGGCCTCAGCACCAGATGCAGGGGACAGCGCTTATCTCTAGCAGTGTCTCCTGCACGCTCCGTGTGGTACCCAGTCGGCACACGTGTGCCACACGGATGGCCTACGTGAGCTCACGGACCTGGATAATTCCGGTACCGATTTTTCCGGTACCGTGATTATCTGGACTTGTGAGACTGGCCTAAGATGTATTTATTCTGGCACTTCGGTATTTGTTTTTTGTGTTTCTTTATTGTTGCATATAAACGTTGAATTCAATAAGTTGTAATTTGAAAAGAAAAAAGGAAGAAACTCACACAAACATAAAATCAGATGATTCAAGGCTTAAAAAAAAATAAAAAATTTGATCGGTCCAAAGTTGAATCCCTGTACAAATATAAACAAGAACACTCTTTTTTTTTTTTTTTTCCTCAATTTTAAAACATACGGTTTTTTTCCACAATTGCGCATCAAAATTTTTAATTTGATTTCTCCAAAGCAAAATATAAAGAAACAGTCTTGTGACATATCAAATGAAAGCCGTTACCGTTCTGAGAAAAATAATGCATTTCCCACCTCTTTATCTTAATTCTAGCCCGAGATATGATAAAAATATAAAGTCATACCAGGCCAAAATTCACGCTTTTTCAAAAACTTTAGAAGTCTGTAAAAAATTAACTAATGAAGAAAAATATTCAAAATTTTAAATTTGTAATTAAAGTTGTATTTCATAAAAAAAAAATCTAAAGACGTCAGGTAAAAAAAAAAATTATATTTGGATCACTTGATATGGAATGACCCAATTTTGAGCACAAAAACATTGCCTGCTTAGTTATCACTGTCATTTCCTGCTTAGTCATCCCTTTTCACATTTTGTGGTACACCTTTTGCACAGTGCAGAACACCGGCTGAATCGAAATCTCAAGTCACTGATAAGTCAGGTCCCAAGATTCCTGTAACACACCAATAGCTGTCAGCATTTATCTACAGATCTTAAAGGTACCTTCACACTAAACGATATCGCTAGCGATCCGTGACGTTGCAGCGTCCTGGCTAGCGATATCGTCCAGTGTGACACGCAGCAGCGATCAGAATCCTGCTGTGATGTCGTTGGTCGGGGCTAGAAGGCCAGAACTTTCTTTGGTCGCTGGCTCTCCCGCTGACATAGCTGAATCGGCGTGTGTGACACCGATTCAGCGATGTCTTCGCTGGTAACCAGGGTAAACATCGGGTTACTAAGCGCAGGCCCGCGCTTAGTAACCCGATGTTTACCCTGGATACCATCCTAAAAGTAAAAAAAACAACCACTTCATACTTACCTTCCGCTGTCTGTCCTTGGCGCTGTGCTTTCCTGCACTGACTGTGAGCACAGCGGCCGGAAAGCAGAGCGGTGACGTCACCGCTCTGCTTTCCGGCCGCTGTGCTCACAGTCCGTGCAGGAAAGCACAGCGCCGAGGACAGACAGCGGAAGGTAAGTATATAGTGTTTTTTTTACTTTTAGGATGGTATCCAGGGTAAACATCGGGTTACTAAGCGCGGCCCTGCGCTTAGTAACCCGATGTTTACCCTGGTTACCGACATCGTTGGTCGCTGGAGAGCTGTCTGTGTGACAGCTCTCCAGCGACCAAACAGCGACGCTGCAGCGATCCGGATCGTTGTCTGGATCGCTGCAGCGTCGCTTAGTGTGAAGGTACCTTTAGAAAAGAGTTGGCCATAAATATTACTTGTTATGCCCTTGTGGGCTCTGCCATGAGCACAAACAGTGGTTTACCCCCACATATGGGGTATTGGCGTACTCGGGACAAATTGTACAACAAGGTTTGGGGTCCATTTTCTCCTGTTACCCTTGGTAAAATAAAACAAATTGGAGCTGAAATAAATTTTTAGTGAAAAAAAGTTAAATGTTCATTTTTATTTAAACATTCCAAAAATTCCTGTGAAGCACCAGAAGGGTTAATAAACTTCTTGAATATGGGTTTGAGCCCCTTTAGGGGTGCAGTTTTTAGAATGGTGTCATACTTGGGTATTTTCTATCATATAGACCCCTCAAAATGACTTCAAATGAGATGTGGTCCCTAAAAAAAAAATGGTGGTGTAAAAATGAGAAATTGCTGGTCAACCTTTAACCCTTATAACTCCCTAAGAAAAAAAAATGTTGCAAAATTGTGCTGATGTAAAGTAGACATGTGGGAAATGTTACTTAAGTATTTTGTGTGACATATCTCTGTGATTTAATTGGAATTAAAGTTGGAAAATTGTGAAATTTTCAAAATTTTCGGCAAATTTCCATTTTTTTCACAAATAAATGCAGGTAATATCAAATAAATTTTACCACTACCATGAAGTACAATACGTCACGAGAAAACAATGTCAGAATCACTGGGATCCGTTGAAGCGTTCCAGAGTTATAACCTCATAAAGGGACAGTGGTCAGAATTGTAAAAATTGTCCCGGTCATTAACGTGCAAACCACCCTTGGGGATAAAGGGGTTAAAATACCGTGGGGTTAAATTATTTATCCTCTGCTCATATAGCACTATCATTTTCCACAGCATTTTACAGACATTATCATCACTGTCTCCATTGGGGCTCACAATCTAGGTTCTCTATCAGTATGGCTTGGAGTGTGGGAGGAAACCGGAGAACTAGGAGGAAACCCACGCAAACACGAGGAGAACATACAAACTCCATGCAGATGTTGTGCTTGGTGGGATTTAGGACCCCAGCGCTGAAAAGTCACAGTAATAACCACTGAGCCACCATGCTGCCTAAGGGGATAAAGCGCAGAACCAAGCACCGTCATGTATGGTACTTGGTCCTTTCGAAGGGGGTGTGGATAATTAGAACATGACTGGATTAGTCTAGAAATGTGACAACCTCTGTCTGTGGATTGTATTTGGCATTACACCCAGCTTATTATGTGAAAAGAGATGGGCTGCATTACCACACACAAACATGGAGAAGATTTTGTATGGAAAGCAGCCATGTTTTTAAATTCTATGCAACTCCTTCAATTTATAAGAGTCCAGTGGCAGAAAGGAAGCTTTCTCCTAGTAGTAGTACCAATGCCGGCCATGGGATAGCTCTGCTATTGCACCCCAACCCCATCCTGTTGAGTTAGAATGAGCCGGTACTAGAGACCACAAGGACAGGGATGGTGTGGCGTCTAGCTGCACGTCATTAAGAGGACCAGCGTGGTCAGCTCCCGCTGCAACTATAGCCAGTGATTTCACGAGAAGTGCTCCAAGAAAAAATCCAATGTGGCATCACTCAGCAGATCTTGGAGAAGTCCATACACCTGCTGCAGAAGTGGCCCATTCAGATGTATGGAGTGACTTTTCTGCAATTCATCTGCTGTTAACCCTCACATTACAGGATGTATTACTTGGTGGTCACGTGGTGAGGTTGTGTGGCCGCAGAACAGAGCTGTTAGTGGTTTCCTTGCTTTCTATCTTCTGCCATCTCTTTACAAGCTCACACAAAGTGCATATATGTCTTTATTCAGCCCTGTTTAATATTCTGATGGATAGACTCCAGACAACAAAAGTCTTCTATGCTTTTTCCATCCATCTAAGGAGGCTTTGCTTCATGGTCCCCATGCACATGCTATATAAATAGGCCAGTGTGTGTAATACAGGGGCATTTATTACGTTGTGGACCCAGAATGCTGCACTCTCCTTAGGCAGTAAATGCAGTATGTCTTCCACTGTGTATTTTGTAGACTTGTTTTATTCCTCCTAAAATTGAATAGCGTTATTTACAGCTGTAAAACCATATCTGTAGCATTTTACTAAAAGAATGTTTGGATGAGTTGAAATTGGAAGGAAAACGCCCAGTTGTCAAGCATCAATACTTTCTTCAACCCCCTTAAACAGGTGCTGCAGAGATCTGGACAAAAACTAGGTTACAATCATGGTCTCCTCCATTTTAGAGGAAGGGTAAAGAGAACCTGTGTATTCGAGCAGGTTTCCTTTTTAGAGAAGGCTATGCTTTACTCTGAAGTGCTGCAAAGCTTCAAAAAACAAAACAAAACAATGCTCGAAAATCTAGCACCTTGGTGGCTCCCTACAGCTTGTCCCCACCTGGATCAGATTGATTCACATGTCATGCTACATACCGTACATAATTACCGAGGTCGGTCAGTCAAACAGAGCTGTCAAGGAAGAAAACCTCATCTTGGTGCATCACGTTAGAGTACATGGCTTTCTGTAATGGGGGAGCGTTGCTTGTGATTTGTGCAGTGAAATGGTTCCCTTTAAAGGGAATCTGTCAAATAAGTTTGAACCTCGCCAAAAACTATCTAGCAAAAGTTGAACTCATTGGTACGTTTTTATATTTTCATTACGTTACCTGAATCTTAAAATAGGTTGAATTTCTCTGCTTTCTTCAAAGGAGTTGCCAAGTGCAGTAGGTGGGATAATGCATTCAATGAGACTCTGCTCCCTCGGTTATTAATATTCTAGCCGCCCCCCTTTGTCGATCTCTAGCAGACATGGCCTCTGACATCTGGTGTCAGGAGCCTGGAAATGGTGCGCCTGCACAGATCCGCAGTCTCCAGCTTCTGCCGCAGTGACTTGCCCTTGTGAGGGCACGTGCCTCTCCGTCCTCCGTTGGTGTGTGCTTACACAGTGAAGCCTGGGCACTGCGCAGAAGCGAGGAGAATGGTGATCTGCACAGGCTGCCAGCTTCCTGGCCTATGTCTGATGCCAGGAGCGAGGTGCCCAGAATGTTAATAACCGAGGAGGCAGAGTTTTCCTAGGTGCATTCGCCTGCCCACTGCACTTGTGCAACTAGTTTGCATAATGCTAAAACTGGATATTTATCATTATTCGGTTATCAGGATGAGATATGATGTTCCCAATGAGTTCACTGGACTACATGCACATATGGATGGTAAGGAGGATGGGATGGAGGTAAGGTCTAACTTAATACCTGGTTCCCTTTAAACTTAATGCTTGGGTGCATAGAAATACATGAGCTATAAATTGCTAAAAGGCATCTGAATTGCGTACAAATAAGGGAAAGGGGTTTTTGCACATGGCCTAACTTATGGTGATGCCCTGAATTACCAGCAATGTAGCCACATTCTGCAATGTGATCTCTTGCTAGTCTAGCAGTAAGCATGCATGCTCTTCACAGCTATATAGGAAGGGAGAGCTAACTGCTGCCTGATATTTGACAGCATTTTGCTAACATGCCTTATGCTAGTTTTCCCTGACATCTGCCTTCAGGGGTTACTCAGCCAGATCCACTGAAAATGAATTCTAATGTTTTATTGGCTGCCGAAGGATTTCTTCTATCCACATCCTGACTCTCTGAGTTACTATAGTGTAATATTGGCTCACAAGAGTGTTATATCTGACCATTTTGAATTTGGCGGACCACATACATCCTTTATCTGTATCATGACTTATAGATTCAGTGCCACCGTATTGATCAGTAGACAGATCTAGCCAAGACTAAAACACTGGACACTTTTAGGCTATGTTAACACTTTGTCTTTTTGCTGCGTAAAATTTTAAGCTGCCTTTTAGGGTGCGTGTCCATGGTCCGTAATGACCGCGATTGGACGGAGCGGAAACCCCGCTCCGCCCAAAGCACTTCCGCCTTCTGTACACACGGTGATTCTGGATGTGTTCATTGCACACATCTGGAATCTCCGCACCCCATACATAGGAGCCTGTGATTTACCTTATGACGACGGAGCATTGCCGCATCGTAAACAGACATGCTGCATTCTAAAAAGACTCGCTGCATGTCCGGAAACACAGGGCCGCCGGGTGCGTGTTCGCACGCATAGTGGAGACGGGATTTCATAAAATCCCCTCCACTATTCTGTAACATCTGGGCGCTGCGGGTTGAATGCTGCGGCTCTAACGCAGCGTTCAATCCGCAGCTAATCCGGATGTAATCAGGCCCGTGGACACATACCCGTACAGTACCAGCAAAAGCAATGAGATTTGAGTGATTTTTGCAAACTGCAGCATGTCACTTCCTTCTGCAATTTTGCAGCGTTTTTTCGTCCATAGAAAGCAATGGTTGGTGCGAAAATGCAGGTATTGGGTTTTACTGCGTTTTGTTGCAACTTTTTTTATTCACAAAACTTTATCAGCATGCACCAGAAACAAATGTACCTGATTTAAAAATGCAGCAAAACCTGATTTTTTTAAGCGGCTTCTTTAATGCCAAGAGTGCCGGTTATGCCAGCAGGAAAAAACGCAACGTGTGAACTTAGCCCTACAATGGGTACATGCTCCTCACTCCTCATGTTGGCATATAGTCCTTTTTGTGTGTGTACATTGTCACTGTTGTTTGCTTAATATGGGAAATTTGAGTTTGTTTAGAAGACCTGGAAATTTGAGTTTGTTTAGAAGACCTGTAACAACAGTGGGTGCAATTATTTCCCCAGAATGTGCCAGCGCTCGATGCTCCTCCATTCATTCAGGTCATTCATGTGTGCAGATTTTAATTGGCGCATTGTGTCACCCTCCCAGCACGCTCTGTTAAATGAGACCATCGGGTTGTGATTGCTGTGTCTCACTAACTTACTGTGACCAGCGCTATTATTTCATAGAAATGGGTTTTCCTCCCTATTACACAGGTAGTCCCTTTTCATGGCTACGTCTGAGGGTATCCGAGGACGACTGAGCATCTTTCTTTTCTTCGCAGTTGTCGCACCACTGAAATAATATTCAATTACAAGGCTTAATGGGGGGTTTATGACTTATTCACACACTGCGCCAATGAAGGGGGATATTGCATAATATGAGACACCTTTAATTCTGCCTGTCTGTCCCACAGCGATGATTGCGCTGACAGCAGTTCTGTACCACTTAGTCCTGTTCACTCACTGGCCGTCCAAGTATCCTGGATAGTCATGAGCGTCGTTCCTGCGTGGTGGACAGTGCTGGGTGGTGGCAGAGTTAGCAAATAAGCGACGTCTCATTCACTGTTCTATTTAATTACATCGCACCTTTACAATTTTGGGATGACGTGAAAAACCCCTTGACTTGTGTATGAGAGGCAGGGCAGTGCTGTTACATTTCTTAAATAGTATTCGGATACCTTATGTGCACACGTTGACTACTTGCAGCAGATTTTTCTGTTTGAGTAGTGTTGGCCGAATAATTGCTGTGTAAAATAAGTTTGTTTTTTTTCCCCCACCCATTCATTTGAGGTAAAAAAAACCCCAAAAACTGCAAAAACGCTCAGGCCGGTTGCCCACGATCCAGAACTAGCAGCGCTTTGGACGCAGCACATTTTCACTGCTTCCAAAGCTAAAAGTAAATCTGCATGTGATCACTGAACTGTGCGGAATTACCGCATCCAATACATTCTACTGATGTAATCTCTGTTGCAGAGACTAGCGTCTAGGCAAGAGAGATTGACATGTTGCGTTCTGGAAAGATCCGCCGCGTGTCAGTTTCCGTGGGCGATCCGCAGCGTCAAACACGCAGCAGTTCCTGATTGTGGGCACATACCCTTAAAGGATTAACAAGCGTTTGATGTTTCAAATCTGCAAGGAAAACATAAGGACCATGTGGAGTAGATTTCAGAAATCTCATTAATATTGATGTTTTTTTTTTTTTAAGTACTTCTCTTTTCCACATCAAAAATGCAGCATGTGAGCAAGCCCATACTCTACCGCCAAAATTCGGGTTTGAGCTTTTGGCTTCACAAAAACCGTTTTGTTACTGAAGATTTCTTTTTGGTTTGTTTGTTTATAGAACTCAGTCTAAGGCTACTTTCACACTAGCGTTAACTGCAATCCGCCACAATGCGTCATTTTGCAGAAAAAACGCATCCTGCAAAAGTACTTGCAGGATGCGTTTTTTCCCCATAGACTTGTATTGACGACGCATTGCGACGGATTGCTACACGTCGCATCCGTCGTGCGACGGGTGCTTCTGCGGACCGTCGGGAGCAAAAAACGCTACATGTAACGTTTTTTTGCTCCTGACGGACCGCTTTTTCCGACCGCGCATGCGCGGCCGGAACTCCGCCCCCACCTCCCCGCACCTTACAATGGGGCAGCGGATGCGCCAGAGAAATGCATCCGCTGCCTCCGTTGTGCAATGCGTTAAACGCTAGCGTTGGAATCTCTCCCCGACGCATTGCGATGGGGAGATTCCGACGCTAGTGTGAAAGTAGCCTTAATAGAGGTATACAGTGGGGATAGGAAGTATTTGATACACCTCCAATTTTGCAAGTGTTCCCACCTACAAAGAATGGAAAGGTCTGTAATTTGTATCGTAGGAACACTTCAATTGTGAGAGAGAATTAAAAATAAAAATCCAGAAATCACATTGCATGATTTTTACATACCGGTAATCAAATTGCATTTCATTGAATGAATTAAGTATTTGATACAATAGAAAAACAGAACTTAGGCTATGTGCACACTAAGGAAAGAGGTGCAGAATTTTCTGCACAAAATCCACATCTCCTGGCAGAATCCGCAGCTGCGGATTTTGTGCGTTTTTTTTTCCGGAATTGGTGCGGATTTTCAGCGGTTTTTGTCCATGTTCACACGTTGCGTCCTGTCCCTGTGGGTTTTCCCGCAGCAGATTTGATAAATCTGCAGGGCAAACCCGCTGCGTTTATCCCTGCAGATTTATCACGTTTTGTCCTGCGGGTTCCGCTGCGGGATTTTACCCCTACTATTGATGCTGCATGTGCAGCAATATGCAGCATCAATAGTAATGTTAAAAATAATAAAATCATGATATACTCACCCTCTGACGTCCCGATCTCCTCGGCACTGCAAGCGGCGGTCCGGTTCCAAAGATGCTGTGCGACCAGGACCTTCGTGACGTCACGGTCATGTGACCGCGACGTCACCGCAGGTCCTGGTCGCATAGCAAACCTGAGACCGGACGGCCGCGTGCAGCGCTGAGACTTCAGAGGTGAGTATAACATTATTTTTTATTTTAATTCTTTTTTTTTACCCACAAATATGGTTCCCGGGGCCTGGAGGAGAGTCTCCTCTCCTCCACCCCGGGTATAATCCGCACATTATCCGCTTACTTCCCGCAAGGTGGGCACAGCCCCATGTGGGAAGTAAGCGGATCAATGCATTTCTATGGGTGCAGAATCGCTGCGATTCTGCACAAAGATGTGACATGCTGCGGGTTTTTAACTGCTGCGTTTCTGCACGGTTTTTCCCGCAGCATGTGCACAGCGGTTTGCGGTTTCCATTGGTTTACATGTAAATGTAAACGCAACGGAAACTGCAGCGGACCCGCAGCGGCAAAATCGCCGCGGTTCCGTGGTAAAAACCGCAACGTATGAACATGGCCTTTGCCACTGCGGAATATTAACATGAAGGGGCGCAGAAACGCTGCAGATCCGCACAAAAGTGACATGCACTTCTTTGAAATCCGCAGCAATTCCGCACTGATTTTTCTGCACCATCTGCACAGCTTTTTTTTTTTTTCCATTGAATAACATTTTACTGTACATTACAGTGCGGAGTGCGGATCTGCAGCGTTTCTGCACGGAAAAATCCGCTTCGGATCCGCAGCAAATCCGCATCGTGTGCACATAGCCTTAATATTTGGTACAGAAACCTTTGTTTGCAATTACAGAGGTCAGACGTTTCCTGTAGTTCTTGACCAAGTTTGCACACATTGCAGCAGGGATTTTGGCCCACCCCTCCATACATATCTTCTTCTCCAGATCATGCAAGTTTCGGGGCTGTCACTAGGCAACATTGAGTTTCATCTCCCTCCAAATATTTTCTATTGGGTTCAGGTCTGGAGACTGGCTAGACCACTCCAGGACCTTTGAAATGCTTCTTACAGAGGCATTCCTTAGTCACCCTAGCTGTGTGTTTCGGGTCATTGTCCTGCTAGAAGACCCAGCCACGACCCATCTTCAATTCTCTTACTGAGGGAAGGAAGTTGTTGACCAAAATCTTGTGATACATGACCCCAACCATCCTCCCTTTAATACGGTGCAGTCTTCATTGTCCCCATTGCAGAAAAGCACCCCCCAAAGAATGACATTTCCCCCACCATGCTTCACGTATGGGACTTTGTTCTTTAAGTTGTTCTTCTTCTTCCTCCAAACGCAGCGAAGTGGAGTTGATACCAAAAAGTTCTATATTGGTCTCCTCTGTCCACATACCCTTCTCCTATGTCTCCTCTGGATCATCTAGATCAGTATTTCCCAAACTCTAGTCCTCACGGACCCCAACAGGTCATGTTTTCAGGATTTCCTTAGTAGTGCACAGATGATGGAAGTATCAGGAGTTCTCTCACTTGTGCAGCACTATGGAAATCCTGAAAACATGACCTGTTGGGGTCCGTGAGGACTGGAGTTTGGAAAACACTGATCTAGATGGTCATTGGTGAACTTCAATCGAAAAATAGACCTAAAATATATCTTTTAATTCTTTTTCATAAAAAGCTTTTTGAACATATAGGCATAAAAAAGTGAGTCAGTCAGACATGGGTGGCAAAAATATAGGCTCGAAGTCAGTTGATGATATCCAACCAGGAAATGATCCAGCGGAACAGATCACAGATACTCCGTTTTCCAGTAGAGGTTGGCACCGTAGGGGAAAGCGTATGTGGCGCCCCTGCTCCACATCGGCTCATGCTGTCTAAAGGTACCGTCACACCCAGCGACACTGCAGTGATATAGACAACGAGCCGATCGCTGGAGCGTCGCTGTTTAGGTCGCTGTAGAGATGTCAAACACTGCAACCCCAGAACGATGCAGGAGCGATCCTGTGGCGTAACAGCGACTCACTTATCGTTCTCGCTGGTTGTTAGCTCCATGTAAAACATTGCAGGCGTCGTTGCATTTGCTGTCAAACATGATGATACACGCCGACCTGACGACCAAAAAAAGTTCTGGACTTCTAGCTCCGACCAGCGATGGCACAGCGGGATCCAGATCGCTGCTGCATGTCAAACACAATGAGATCACTATCCAGGACGCTGCAACGTCACGGATCGTTGTCGTTCTCGTTGTAAAGATGCTGAGTGTGACGGTACCTTAACCCTATAGGGAATCCCTCACCAAGCCATCACCAACACCCATAAAGTGCTTAAGTGCTTTATCAGTATGAAGAACCTACTTTAAATGTAGTATAAAGATAAGGTAAAGTTGCACTGTTTTATGCTCACAGTGAGTATGATGGATGCTGAAACTGTATCTCTAGTGGTTAGGTTCAGTGGTTTAATCAGTTGTCTATATATTTGTATATACCCTGTTATCTTAGTCAAGCCACTCACATCCATGGGTAATCCCCAATGCTTCATGCCTGAACCACTTGTAAAGAAAACACACTCCAAAGTTAAGTTTAAATACCATATGAAGACTTTTTGCATTGAAAACATTTATTCTTCCATTGTGTTACTCTCACTGAGCATTACAGATAAGTTCCACAGCACATCAAAACATATAGAAATTATCACTTGGCTCAAAGATGAAGGCGTCCGATCCCAATGCATTCCCCTCCCCTTTTAAATGAATTCAGGGGTTCATCAGGGGATTCAAGGAGTGAGGGGGTCACATGCTGGCAGAAATTTATCTATGCGGTACGAGTGTCTGGGTGCTGATTGGAGCCCCTCACTCCTTGAATCCCCTGATGAACCCCTGAATTCATTTAAAAAGGAAGGGGGGGGGGGGGGGGAACGTGTTGGGATATAATTTCCATGACCGACTCCACCAATATGGACTACGACTCCAACTTCACAGCCCTGCCGACAGGTACTTTTTCAGACTTATAATTCACAATTAGGCTGAATTCACATTTGTCCTGGAGACATAGGAGCAGGGCTGTGGAGTCTGTAAGCTAAACCTCCGACTCCTCAATTTCCCTGACTCCCGACTCCTAATTTTCATAGACCCTACAGTGCTGCCTCACTACTAAGCATGTACATAAAGTGCACCACAGATTCATCTAAGCTTAAAGCAGAGATCCTTATATCAGAAACAGAATAGACATTTATAGGACACTTCAGAACTTTCCAAAATTCTACTAAATTTATTTACAAATTTTAGGAGTTTGATTCAATCCATTTTAAGACAACTCCATCTTCACCAAAATGGACTCCAACTCCATGACTACGACTCCGCAGCTCTGGTTGTTAGTCACTATTGCAGATTCAGTCACTGTTGCATGTGAGAAAACAACATGGTGAATTTTTTTCTCCAATCCCAGGAAAAGATGGATACCATGACAAAGCCACAAAGATTCTATTGAAGTTAATAGTCTTGTCAGGCACAGTTGTTGCCCATTGTGCCCTCAGCACTATGGTTTCTGTTATATGTGAAAGCTACAACACTGATGTGAGCAGACCCCAATCTGGCAGGTTAATGCATGACATGGTCCGCCATTCAGATATTGGACCTATTGCTTGACTGCCTTTTTTAAAAATGTTTTATACAAAGTGTTAACCCTGATTACAGCGTTGCCGCTTATTGGACCTCTAGTATTGCTAAAAACACTGCATCTCTTCTAAATGTAAGAGACCTGGCACTTGGGATGATAAAGATAAAAAAGGACTTTAACCCAAATGTTTGGGTCCATGTCAGACCTACATCCAGTGTACAGATTGCCCAGTAAGATGTAAACATCAGACCAGTGCGAGGTGAACTCTCGGTGATGAGCAATACAATACCGGTCAAAAGTTTCGACACACTTCATAAAATTGTTTTCCTTGTTCTTATTGGAATGTGCACTTTTTAGATTCAGCCTAAAGGCAGCAAAACCAAGAGGGTGGGTACACATGGAAACGAGGTATAAAAATGGTTTGTAGTAAGTAGTACTGAGGTGTGAAGACAAAGCAATCATTCTCAGCACCTCTGGGAACATCTTCAAGACTGTTGGAAAGCCTTCAAGCAACTACATTGAGAAAATGCGAAGGGGTGTGAAGTTGTCATCTGTCTAATGGGTGTACTTTTAGTACTCTAAGGTGTAACACGTATTCGGATTTTGTTCTCGTCATGGATCCCACCGTGCTGCCACCAATTTGTCAAGTACCCGCTTCTCAGCACGCGACTTGGGGTTGTGCCTGCAAGGGTTAATCTATCTTCCCTCTCTCAGTCCAGCATTCAACCTATTGTCCTATGCTGTAATGGGAGCATAAATCACACACCAACCCAGGGCACACACATGCTCATACACGCTGCCACCACTCACCGAACACACGGGCGATGAGTCCCGGAAATATTACTACTACTGTCTGCCAATCATAAGGATCAAACACTTTAAGGCTATGGATTCTTTAGAACATACAAGGTTCAACTTGTTAAAGTTTTATGCTTTAATACAAAAAGGTACAAGGCTTACAATACAGAAAAACGGTATAAAATATTGTAATAAAGACATACAAATATGCAAAAGAGTTATAAAATAAACAGGAGAAAACTTACATAAATAGCTAACTTTGTAGTCTGCTTCCTGCTCCCTTGGGGGGGTGGGGGGGGGGTGAATATGGACTGGAACACATCAGCTAGGCTGCCCCTCAATCTGTGAACATGATTCTATGTATACAGGCCTGATTTATAGAGTCACCCTGGAGGTCAGATTTCTAGACCAGCCTCTCAGGATAATATTAGAATTGCTTGTTTTTTCATTGGCCCATGGCCACTCCACCAATGAATATACTATTTTCGCTGAAATTCTTGATGTAACGTTTCCCACAGATAGATAGTGTCAGGCTGTAATTGACCTCACTCTTCAAAAGAGCTAGAAGGTGTGAAATGTTTCCCCTTCTTCCTGGTTCACAGCAGACCCCCTGTTGAGATTAGAGACCGTAGACTGCTTGCTCAGTATACTATATGTTGTGACCTTTGTGAGACCTGCAGCTTCAGGGCAGATATTAAACTACTGGTCACACATATAAACGTATACATATTTCACTACATACATATATACCTATACATACAGGTCCTTCTCAAAAAATTAGCATATAGTGTTAAATTTCATTATTTACCATAATGTAATGATTACAATTAAACTTTCATATATTATAGATTCATTATCCACCAACTGAAATTTGTCAGGTCTTTTATTGTTTAAATACTGATGATTTTGGCATACAACTCCTGATAACCCAAAAAACCTGTCTCAATAAATTAGCATATTTCACCCATCCAATCAAATAAAAGTGTTTTTTAATAACAAACAAAAAAAAAACCATCAAATAATAATGTTCAGTTATGCACTCAATACTTGGTCGGGAATCCTTTGGCAGAAATGACTGCTTCAATGCGGCGTGGCATGGAGGCAATCAGCCTGTGACACTGCTGAGATGTTATGGAGGCCCAGGATGCTTCAATAGCGGCCTTAAGCTCATCCAGAGTGTTGGGTCTTGCGTCTCTCAACTTTCTCTTCACAATATCCCACAGATTCTCTATGGGGTTCAGGTCAGGAGAGTTGGCAGGCCAATTGAGCACAGTAATACCATGGTCAGTAAACCATTTACCAGTGGTTTTGGCATTGTGAGCAGGTGCCAGGTCGTGCTGAAAAATGAAATCTTCATCTCCATAAAGCATTTCAGCCGATGGAAGCATGAAGTGCTCCAAAATCTCCTGATAGCTAGCTGCATTGACCCTGCCCTTGATGAAACACAGTGGACCAACACCAGCAGCTGACATGGCACCCCACACCATCACTGACTGTGGGTACTTGACACTGGACTTCAGGCATTTTGGCATTTCCTTCTCCCCAGTCTTCCTCCAGACTCTGGCACCTTGATTTCCGAATGACATGCAAAATTTGCTTTCATCAGAAAAAAGTACTTGGGACCACTTAGCAACAGTCCAGTGCTGCTTCTCTGTAGCCCAGGTCAGGCGCCTCTGCCGCTGTTTATGGTTCAAAAGTGGCTTTACCTGGGGAATGCGGCACCTGTAGCCCATTTCCTGCACACGCCTGTGCACGGTGGCTCTGGATGTTTCCACACCAGACTCAGTCCACTGCTTCCTCAGGTTCCCCAAGGTCTGGAATCGGTCCTTCTCCACAATCTTCCTCAGGGTCCGGTCTCCTCTTCTCGTTGTACAGCGTTTTCTGCCACATTGTTTCCTTCCAACAGACTTACCATTGAGGTGCCTTGATACAGCACTCTGGGAACAGACTATTTGTTGAGAAATTTCTTTCTGGGTCTTACCCTCTTGCTTGAGGGTGTCAATGATGGCCTTCTTGACATCTGTCAGGTCGCTAGTCTTACCCATGATAGGGGGTTTTGAGTAATGAACCAGGCAGGGAGTTTATAAAAGCCTCAGGTATCTTTTGCATGTGTTTAGAGTTAATTAGTTGATTCAGAAGATTAGGGTAATAGGTCGTTTAGAGAACCTTTTCTTGATATGCTAATTTATTGAGACAGGTTTTTTGGGTTATCAGGAGTTGTATGCCAAAATCATCAGTATTAAAACAATAAAAGACCTGCCAAATTTCAGTTGGTGGATAATGAATCTATAATATATGAAGGTTTAATTGTAATCATTACATTATGGTAAATAATGAAATTTAACACTATATGCTAATTTTTTGAGAAGGACCTGTATTTCACCACAGTTCTGCACGTGTTTCTTTATTCCTTCTTTCCATATGTGTACCTCTGTAGTTTTGCTGCCTTCTTTTTCAATCCATAGTGTTCACGTTCGAAAAAAAACATGGAAAATCACTGCATGAACAGATATGGCCATCTTTTGTCCGGTACTGTATATAGTACTCTGTATTCATGAACTCTGGCTATCCCCGTCCTGTCTGCACTGTGCATAGGCAGAAAGCTGACAATCAATGGTGGGGATGTGGATAGACAGAGCTATCACTGAGAAGTCTAGAAGAGATGCAGCAGATCCAACAGTGTTTATAGTAATGCAACCGCAGAAAGCCCAGTAGGTGACAACGCTGTAATCCGGCTTTCTTCCCCTACTATATGCTGTGCTCTGTGTTAAGCCCTTCAAGCTAAATTTAATTTCTGTATCTTATAGTGAAGATTGTTTTTCAAATTAGGAAAATATGTGCAGAGCGATTTGTCAGAATGGTGGTATTATCGATGCTGTTTCATGGGTATTGTAGACATCCCCCGAATGTACAGGATAAATGGATATTCCTTTCTTTCTGTAACTGTGCCCATTAAGAACTTGCTCTAAATCTAACATCATTGAGAAGACCTGAGCCTGTCCCCAGAGCCCCGGCATTGCTCATCTGCAGCTAGGCTGACATTCCACCCAGATGCTGTGGAAATATCAAGAACTTTTGACCTTTCAATCCCCTTTGCTTGTTGTGTTGTAGGTAGCCTCTCCAAAGACCTTCCTCATCTGGGGCCAGTGTTTCCAGCCTGTAGCCAGCTTCCACAAACACTGCCATTTACACAAAAAGGCACGTGTCATGACAAAGCATGTTTTGTATGATTTACATCATGAAAGTAATGGTTTCCCTCACAGCTGACCTATTAGCCTTGTTTGTCACAAGACCTTTCTGATGATCTTTTTAATCATAGACCTGAAACAGGGACAAGGGGGCATCCTCTACATTTGGAGGAAAAAAGGTTTAAGCATAATAACAGACGCGGATTCTTTACTGTAAGAGCAGTGAGACTATGGAACTCTCTGCCGTATGATGTTGTAATGAGTGATTCATTACTTAAATTTAAGAGGGGACTGGATACCTTTCTGGAAAAGTATAATGTTATAGGGTATATATACTAGATTCCTTGATAGGGCGTTGATCCAGGGAACTAGTCTGATTGCCGTATGTGGAGTCGGGAAGGAATTTTTTCCCCCAATGTGGAGCTTACTCTTTGCCACATGGGTTTTTTTTGCCTTCCTCTGGATCAACATGTTAGGGCATGTTAGGTTAGGCTATGGGTTGAACTAGATGGACTTAAAGTCTTCCTTCAACCTTAATAACTATGTAACTATATAACAAGGGCACGAGTGAAGAAGGTTTCAAGAGATAATTGGAAAAAGAGTAAACTTAGTAATGGTCAAATATTAATGTTGTTACTACAACATACCGTACTTGCCAAATCGTTTCATTTGGGGAAAGAAAAAAAACCTTAAATTCCTAAACTGCTTTAACCCCTTACTGACATGTGACTTGTCCTCATGTGAGGAGCTAAGCCTGGGCCATACCTTTCAGATGCCGGCTGTGTGACCCAGTCGTCATCTTGCTGTGGCAGCAGCGACCAAATCTTGCTACACTTAAAGGGAATCTATTGCCAGGTTTTTGCTTCTCAATCTGAGAGCAATATAATGTGGGGAAGAGACCCTGATTCCAGTGAAGTATCCCTTGCTTAGTGTGATTTTTGTTAAAAAAAAAAAAAAAAATAGTAATAAAAAAATTTCCCTAGGCGTATCAGAGGACTGACTATATATCCTGTTAGAAGCTAGTCCAACCACATCCCCAGGACTGATGGTCAGCTTTCTGCTTATGCACATTGTACACATAAAGCTATCCATCCGTTGTGTCGACAGTGTTATACAGAGCTCTGCAGTCATAGCGCTGGTAGATCTACTGCAAAGAATGCAGTTTTTAGTCAAATTAACAGCATTCGGTAAAGTAAGTGATACACCACTGGATTCAGGATCTCTGCCCCTTACTCGTGCTGCTCTCAGATGGGGTAACAAAAACCTGGTGACAGATTCTCGATAATTGCAGCTGTGAATCACTGCTGCTAACATCACAATCACCAGCGCGATCGTGGGACGCTGATGGTGTGTCATAGCAGCTGGAGGCGTGTTTGAAAAAATAAAAAATAGTTTAAAAAAAAATCTATATATGGTATATAATTGTCTAAGGGTCATTTTCGTCTGTTTGTCTGTAACAGAAATCCCGCGTCGCTGAGTGGTCTCGGCTGGCGGCGACTAATCAGCGATGGGCACAGTCCGGCTGCGAATTCGCCCTTCTCCACTCCCCTTCAGTCAGTGCCCCCTCCCTACTCCCCAGTCAGTACCCCCATAGCCGTTTAGCAGTCCGGTAAACAGACTGCGTTACACCGGGGCATAACACGGTGTAACGCAGTCTGTTAACGCTGCTATTAACCCTGTGTGACCAACTTTTTACTATCGATGCTGCCTATGCAGCATCAATAGTAAAAAGATCTAATGTTAAAAAAAAATAAAAAAAAATCATTATATTCTCACCTTCCGGCGCCTTTCCCGCTCCTCGCGATGCTCTGATCCCAAGAATGCATAGCGGCAATGACCGGATATAAGGTAGCGGTCTCGCGAGACCGCTACATCATCACGTGTTATTGCCGCGATGCATTCCTGGGACCGGAGCGTTGCGAGGAGCATCGCTAAACGCCTGGGGTGGATCCGGGGGCCGCCGGAAGGTGAGTATATAACTTTTTTATTTTAAGTCTTTTTTAACAGGGATCTGGTGCCCACATTCCTATATACTATGTGGGCTGTGTTATATACTACGTGGGCTGTGTTATATACTGCGTGGCCTGTTCTATACTACGTCTCTGCTATATACTATGTGGGCTGTGCTATAGACTACGTTGGCTGTGTTATATACTACGTGGGCTGTTATATGCTATGTGGCTATGCAATATACTACGTGGCTGTGCTATATACTACGTGGCTGTGCTATATACTACGTGGCTGTGCTATATACTACGTGGCTGTGCTATATACTACGTGGCTGTGCTATATACTACGTGGCTGTGCTATATACTACGTGGCTGTGCTATATACTACGTGGCTGTGCTATATACTACATGGCTGTGCTATATACTACGTGGCTGTGCTATATACTACGTGGCTGTGCTATATACTACGTGGCTGTGCTATATACTACGTGGCTGTGCTATATACTACGTGGCTGTGCTATATACTACGTGGCTGTGCTATATACTACGTGGCTGTGCTATATACTACGTGGCTGTGCTATATACTACGTGGCCTGTGTTATATACTACATGGCTGTGCTATATACTACGTGGCCCTGCTATATACTATGTGGCTTGTGTTATATACTATGTGGCCTGTGTTATATACTATGTGGCCTGTGTTATATACTATGGCCTGTGTTATATACTATGTGGCCTGTGTTATATATGCTATATACTACTATACATATTCTAGAATACCCGATGCATTAGAATCGGAGATTCTATATATATATATCTCTTGCAAAATAACTTATTTTTATTCTGCTGACTTCCCGTTTAACACTACCCGTTGCTGGTAATAATTTCCATAAAACAAGCTTTTGCCCCATAACCGTTACCAGTTCTCCTCCTGATCTTCTAGAAGAACTCTACATTCCGTTAGGTAGCCTATTCATACTCTGCAGAGAACCCGAGTTTCACCCATCCTTGTAATGATGGTTCTTTACGCTACTCAAGGCAGCATTTGGCATTCTAGATTGGGATCTTGGGCTTTTGTGCCTTGGCCTAACCATAGAAGCCTATTTCCTGCCGTACCGTCCGCCTAGTTTTTGTGCAGATGTTACAGCATACCCAGCTGCCCCAGAAGCTAGTGATATTTTATGTGCCATGCTGATCGGGTGTCATCTGCCTGCTCTGTCAGTTTGTATGGTCTACCACTGTGATCTTTGTATCCAGATGCTTTTTCTCTTAATATGATTTTAAGTGTAATTTCACTTTTTTTTTTTTTTTTTCTCCACAGCCAAAGTGGAGGAACGTATGAAAATACAATACACTTGACTACAAGCTGGATTATTAAGGTGATTATCATGTTTTATATAGAAATCCCACAGTTTCTAAATGTTTGCTGTATAATGAAGCATTTATGAAATGAGTCTATCTACAGAGTTCTGCATTCTTGGCGTGTTTTTTTTCCCTAAATACTTCTCTTATACAAAAAATAACTGTCAGAGCTTGGGCCCGACTTCAGTATAGGAGGCGTTGTCTTGTTGGAGCAATCCCTTTATTATTATTCTTTTTACCTTTAAGCTGCACTTGCACGATTATTTTTAAAGGGTTGCTCCACTACTTTTATATCGATAACCCATCCTATGGATAAGTCCTAAAAATGTGACTGATGCGGATCCAACACACCCACTGATGGGCTGAGTTTGGCGCACGTATAGTATAAGGTGAGACCGGGGTTCAGATGTACTAGATAGTCGCGTAAGTAATTGCTCTGTAGATTGGGATAACATGTCTAATCTACGCATTACATAACAAAATTTGTGTGACAAGATGATGTTAGGAAAGGAAGGTTTTTACCTGCTGTTAAGTGAGAAGATGCGTGAAGCTCGCTGTCTTTGGGAGCGGTGAGAGAACGTGCCGAGATGCACTAGACCTGCTGCTGTGTGGGAGATGCACGAAGTCCGTTATCTCCAATCCTGGGTGCCGTGGTGCTCAGATCCTGTTGTTGGCTCCCGAGGAATTGCAGGTTATCGAGCTGGTCAAGGAGGGGAGTACTCGCTGTCCAGCGAACACAGTGCAGCCTCGACCGGTGGCGTGTGCTGAGGGATCACTACCGGTTGACTCGAGCGGTAATGCTCCGCTAACAGATCATGGAGCGTGAC
This sequence comes from Ranitomeya imitator, assembly GCF_032444005.1. Taxonomy (NCBI): domain Eukaryota; kingdom Metazoa; phylum Chordata; class Amphibia; order Anura; family Dendrobatidae; genus Ranitomeya; species Ranitomeya imitator. Next base: position 245,587,147 of record NC_091286.1, read on the forward strand.
GTCACTATAGTCCTGACACAGTCGGGCTGGTAAGGAAGCAATACCCATTGCATTTCAAAAGTTGCGGCTTTCTTCATCAGGGATGTTGCAGCCTGGATGGGGTGACTGACAGTTGCACCAAGCTTTTCCCACAGATAAAAGCACTGTAAATGGAAGATGTTTATTCAAAGTGTATAGTTGGCCTTATTTGAGTTGGTAATAAATGGATGCCCAAGTGACAGATATAAGCCAAATCGGATAAACTCCTAATTCCTGTTAGGAGGTATGGCGCATTTACATGTTTATGAAAAAGGTATTGTTGGATGATATGATTTTATTAGATTAGGAATTAAGTAAGGATTTTTTTTACAAGCATTTTTCTTTATGTAAAGGAATTATTTGGTAGTGTAACATTTATTCCAGTTCTATTTTCATTCTTATTGTACATAATTCCTTTTTTAAAGTAACATGAATTTTATATGAGCTTAATAAGTTCTATATACCGTATATACTCGAGTATAAGCCAACCCGAGTATAAGCCGAGACCCCTAATTTTCCCACAAAAAACTGGGAAAACTTAATGACTCGAGTATAAGCCTAGGGTGGGAAATGCAGCAAATACTGGTAAATTTAAAAAAATAAAAATAGATACCAATAAAAGTAAAATTGATTGAGACATTAGTAGGTTAAGTGTTTTTGAATATCCATATTGAATCAGGAGCCCCATATAATGCTGCATAAAAGGTTAATGATGGCCCCATAAGATGCTCTATATTAAAATACGCCCCATATAATGCTGCATAAAAGGTTAATGATGGCCCCATAAGATGCTCCATAGAATATTATGCCTCATATAATGCTGCACAAAGGTTGATGGCCCCATAAGATGCTCCATAGAATAATATGCCCCGTGTGCTGCTGCAATAAAAAATAAATAAATAAATAAATAAATAAAATAAATAAAAATGACATGCTCACCTCTCGTCGCTGGGGGCCAGGTGTCGGGGTCCTGAGCAGGCGGAGACACCGGGACGCTATGGGGGTCAGGTGCCGATGTAGCCGCTGGCTCAGGCTCCCAGCACTTGCGATATTCACATGTCCCCGTTCCACCACCGTGCGCAGCTGTGTTTTCTGGGTCTCAACAGTGACTGTTCAGGCAGAGGGCTCGCACTGAAAACGTCATCGCGCCCTCTGATCTTAACGTCACAGCCAGAGGACGCGAAAGACAGCCCCGCGGTGGAATGGGGAAGAGTGAATGTCGCATGGATCACCCTCCCCCATCATACTCACCCCCTCCTGGCGCGGTCCCTGCTACTCCGATTTTCTCTGGCGCCGGCAGCTTGTTTCTGTGTTCAGCGGTCACATGGCACCGCTCATTAATTTAATGAATATGCGCGCCACACCTATTGGAGTGGAGATGCGTCTATATTCATTACTTTAATGAGCGGTACCACAAGACCGCTGAACACAGGAAGCGCTGCGGGTGCCGGAAACCATTGGAGAAGCAGTGACCGCGCCGGGAGCAGGTGAGTGTGATGCGGCAGCCGCCGCTCCCCCGTCGACCCCCTGGGACAATGACTCGAGTATAAGCCGAGAGGGTCACTTTTAGCCTTAAAAAAATGGGCTGAAAATCTCGGCTTATACTCGAGTATATATAGTAGTTCCCCACCTGTAGGAAAAAATAGTATTTCATCCCAGTGGTTTCTGTACTGATATCCAAACAGTTCTACATCATTGTTTAGGCTATTTAGTCTTAAGGTATTGAGGCCAAAGACCCATTGGGTTTCTTTACAGGACTTCTTTTTAATGAAAACCCAACCTCTCCAATCTCCTTTCACTGTTTGTGTACCCCATACCCATGTACCCGAAAAGATGCCCCTTTATCTCTCAATAAAATGTTGGATAGAGGGTGTCCATGACATTTTTTTCAGAGATATTACCAATATGTTCCCATATTCTCTTTGAGAGTGATCTTTTAGTCCATTCCACATATTTATATGGCACGGGCACTTCATACAATATATAGCCCGTTTGGTGTAACAAGACAAAGTAAGTGTCTTTCCCATTTTTAAAATCATTTTTTTTTTCCTGAGGGACAATGTGCGGCACATTTTGCATTATTTGCATGAAAAAAATCCCTTGATATTGATATATGGGGTTATAAGGCCAGTCGCCGATGTTGTTTTTTGTACTGTAGGGGACACCAAACTCCCAATATTTCGTGCTTTTGTAAAGATGACCTGAGGTTGATCGGGTAAGAGTTCTTCTCCCACAGTTTTGTCATCCCTCAATAGATTCCAGTGTTTCTTGACAATATTTCTCAGGAGGTGATTTTGAGGGTTATAGTGTAGGATAATGGGGATATTTATAAGGTCATATTAGTTTTCATTGGTTATTTTATCCGAGATTAATTCAACTCCGGGGGTTTTAGTCACCATATTCCTAACTCTATCCAAAAAAGTTTTATCATTACCTTCTTCTACAATGTTTTCTGCTTAAAGTAATGGCTTCCTGTTCAGTCAGTAATACATGTACAGTTTCTGTGAAGCTGAATAAATTGTCCCTTTGGTACATTAAGCAGCCATTGTGGTAAGTGGCACAACTTTATCAGCATGCACAAGAGACAAATCTAGCATGCAAGAAAAAGAAACTCTAAAAAAAAACTCTGCTGCTATGCATTAGTATGCCGGAGATGGCCCTGACTATGCGGGAGATGGCCCTGACTATGCGGGAGATGGCCCTGACTATGCGGGAGATGGCCCTGACTATGCGGGAGATGGCCCTGACTATGCCCGAGATGGCCCTGACTATGCCCGAGATGGCCCTGACTATGCCCGAGATGGCCCTGACTATGCCCGAGATGGCCCTGACTATGCCCGAGATGGCCCTGACTATGCCCGAGATGGCCCTGACTATGCCCGAGATGGCCCTGACTATGCCCGAGATGGCCCTGACTATGCCCGACAGGGCCCTGACTATGCCCGACAGGGCCCTGACTATGCCCGAGACGATGATGATGATGATGATGATGATGATGATGATAATAATTTATATAGCGCCAACATATTCCGCAGCGCTTTACAAATTATAGAGGGGACTTATACAGACAATAGACATTACAGCATAACTGAAATCACAGTTCAAAATAGATACCAAGAGGAGTGAGGGCCCTCCTCGCAAGCTTACAAACTGAGGAAAAGGGGAGACACGAGAGGTGGATGGTAACAATTGCTTTAGTTATTCGGACCAGCCATAGTGTTAGGCTCAGGTGTTCATGTAAAGCTGCATGAACCAGTTAACTGCCTAAGTATGAAGCAGTACAGACACAGAGGGCTAAAACTGCATAAAGTGTATGAGAACATGATACGAGGAACCTGATTATGTTTTTGTTTTGTTTTTTTGAATGGGCCATACAGGGATAGTTAGGTTAATGCATTGAGGCGGTATGCCAATGTGAACAATTGAGTTTTTAGGGCACGCTTAAAACTGTGGGGATTGGGGATTAATCGTATTAACCTAGGTAGTGCATTCCAAAGAATCAGCGCAGCACGTGTAAAGTCTTGGAGACGGGAATGGGAGGTTCTGATTATTGAGGATGCTAACCTGAGGTCATTAGCGGAGCGGAGGGCACGGGTAGGGTGGTAGACTGAGACCAGAGAGGAGATGTAGGGTGGTGCAGAGCCATGGAGTGCTTTGTGGATGAGGGTAGTAGTTTTGTACTGGATTCTTGAGTGGATGGGTAGCCAGTGTAATGACTGGCACAGGGTAGAGGCATCGGTGTAACGGTTGGTGAGGAATATGATCCTGGCAGCAGCATTCAGGACAGATTGGAGTGGGGAAAGTTTGGTAAGAGGGAGGCCAATTAGTAGAGAGTTACAATAGTCCAGACGAGAATGAATAAGTGAAACAGTAAGGGTATGTGCACACGATGCAGATTTAGTGCAGAAAAATCTGCTGCAGTTCTGCACTAAATCTGCATCTCCTGGCAGAATCTGCAGGTGCGTTTTTTATGCGTTTTTTATGCGTTTTTGGAGCACAAATCTGCACAAAAAAACGCATGAAAAACGCATCAAAAACGCACCTCCAGATTTCTATTATGGAGGGGTGCAGAAACGCTGCAGAACTGCACAAAAGAAGTGACAGGCACTTCTTTGAAAACTGCAGCGTTTCTGCGCAGATTTTTCTGCACCATGTGCACAGCTTTTTTTTCCCCACATTGATTTACATTGTACTGTGATCACAGCGCAGTTCTGCAGCGTTTCTGCTGCAGAAAAATCTGCTGCAGTTCTGCACTAAATCTGCATCGTGTGCACATACCCTAAGAGTTTTTGCAGAGTCGAAAGTAAGAAAAGGGCGAATTCTAGAAATGGTTTTGAGATGCAGATAAGAAGTGCGAGCCAGTGATCGGATGTGGGAGTGAATGAAAGCTCAGAATCAAGGATGACCCCAAGGCAGCGGGCATGTTGCTTTGGAGTAATGGTGGAGCCACACACGGAGATGGCAATGTCAGGCAAAGGTAGGTTAGTAGAGGGAGAAAACATGAGGAGTTCAGTTTTTGACAGGTTCAGTTTCAGATAGAGGGAGGACATGATGATGGCCCTGACTATGCCGGAGATGGCCCTGACTATGCCGGAGATGGCCCTGACTATGCCGGAGATGGCCCTGACTATGCCGGAGATGGCCCTGACTATTCCGGAGATGGCCCTCTATCAGTATCCAGTGTAATGGATTCCCGTTAAGAGGTTTGCACTGTAGCCAGGCCATATCTACTGTAAATGCCTCCAGTGACTATCTTACACATATTTGTATCTATGACTGTAAGCAAATGTACAATGTTTTTATTAACTTTTACTTCCTCTAGATAGTGAAGTTCGATCGTCTTCTCGGCTCTTCGCTGTGAGCCAAGAAGACAATGTTTGTAGAAAGTATGGCTGTGATTGGTCAGTAGCTTTAAAGGCCAAAATGATTAGAGTCCCTGAGGAGTTAATAATTTTTCTGCTCTGAGGTCAGCCTTATTGAGGAATGTTTGCTGAAGTCACTCCACATATGTGTTGTGTGTTATTCCATAGCATAGAGTCCTCCATCCATCAGAGGAAGCCGACCGTGCCGTTAGCTTCATGAAAGTGATTAAATGGACTAATGTCAGAGTGCTGCGCTGTTTTGGGGGAATTGTGAACTTGTCTGAATGTTCTTTTCCTCCTCCTCTGTCTCCTGCAATGTCAGTGCTTGGGTGGGGTCTGCCTAGCTCATTGCGCTTCCCATTCAGCTTCTAGCGGCTTATCTTTGGCCAGTCCACTGCCCAGCCGTCCGTCAGCTCCAGCCTGCAGATAGCAGTAAAGGGGACAATCCAGACCGAAAACACGTATGCAGTAGGTAATAATCTGTCCTCCTTCCTCTCCTCTTCCCATTGACGCTATATAATGGCCTGCATTGTTTATCCAGTTTATTACTACTAGTAGTGTCTGTAACATTGGATCATTCTGTCGATTTCATGAGGACTTGTAGTGCGTCTGGTTGCTGCATCAGTGATGATTTACTGTACAGATAGTGTGGTCTGTAGTCTCCGTTGTGGTGCACACAATTGTTTCCTTTATGTTTAAGCTTTTAACCACTTTTAATTTACGGTATTTTTCTAAAGTTTTTTGGTAAATTGAAAGATGGTTTACTGTCCAATTACTACATGAACAAGGTAAAGAAGCCTCTTTTTTTTTTACCCATCATGAATGGTCTTACTGGTGAGCAAGTAGTGCCTGGTACCAAGTTTATGCCTTACCATGAACCTGTCTCAATCCATTCTTTTCATCACCCTAAAATAATAAATGTGCAGAGTTAAAAGGACACGCCTGATCTTCTTCTGCACACTAGTGGTAATGTGACAGCTTCCAACTTTCTAGGTTTCCTGGCACAGAGACATGGATCTCTGCTGCCATCACTTTTTCTATTGGGTGATCTTGGTACTATTTTTGGGCTTCAGGGTAATCACATATTCTGCGTATTCTTGGCTCAAGTGGCCGATGCAGGCGGTAGTAAATTGCTGTGGTTTTGCAATGAAGTTTCCAACTTCATTTAAAGAGGACCTTTCACCAAATTCCTCATATTGAACTGGATGTAATTTTTTGTTTAATTTTGCCTCTTCATTGCGGAAATATTAGCAAAAAAAAAAAAAAATGGCATGGAGTTGACTTTGGTTGAAGAAGTTGTCCAATACTTGTACAACTTCTTCTCATACTCCTCACTTGGTCCCCATAAAATAATTCACCCCCCCCCCGTGGCTACGATCGCTCTGATTGGCTGTTGAAAGTGAAACTGCCAATCAGCGATTTGTAATATTTCACCTTAAAAACTGGTGAAATATTACAATCCAGCCATGGCCGATGCTGCAATATCATCGGCCATGGCTGGAAACACTGATGTGCACCCACCCCACCGATCGCCCCCCCAGCCCCCCGATCTGTGGTCCGCTCCCCTCCATCCTGTGCTCCGCTCCCCCGTCCTCCTGTCCGCTCCCCCGTGCTCCAATCCCACCCCCGAGCTCCAATCCAACCCCCCCGCACTCCGATCCACCCCCCTGCACTCCGATCCACCCCCCCGCACTGCGATCCACCCCCCCATGCTCCGATCCACCCCCCTGTGCTCCCCCCCCCCCCCCCCCATCATACTTACCGAGCCTCCCGGGGTCCGTCCGTCTTCTTTCCTGGGCGCCGCCATCTTCCAAAATGGCGGGCGCATATGCAGTGCGCCCGCCGAATCGGCCGGCAGATTCGTTTCAAGTGTATACAGGGGCCGTGTGACCAGCTGGAGCCATGTCTGTCACCGCCGACGTCCGGCTATGAGCTGAGGCCCGGGGGAATGAGCGATGGGAACGTGAGGCACGACGTGGATGTGCTACACCGGAGGAGCGCTGCCGTCACCGGTCATCTGGGGGAGACACCATTACTGGCGCTGGAGGCTCGCGGCCACATCATGGAACCTGTCACCAAGTGGACGCCGGGGCAAGTGGTGGACTGGATGAGAGGTCGGTATTGTGTGGGGGTAGTGAGGAGATGTAATGGTGGGGGCAGTAGTAGTGAGGAGGTGTAATGGTGGGGGCAGTAGTAGTGAGGAGATGTAATGGTGGGGGCAGTAGTAGTGAGGAGGTGTAATGGTGGGGGCAGTAGTAGTGAGGAGGTGTAATGGTGAGGGCAGTAGTAGTGAGGAGGTGTAATGGTGGGGGCAGTAGTAGTGAGGAGGTGTAATGGTGAGGGCAGTAGTAGTGAGGAGATGTAATGGTGGGGGCAGTAGTAGTGAGGAGATGTAATGGTGAGGGCAGTAGTAGTGAGGAGGTGTAATGGTGGGGGCAGTAGTAGTGAGGAGGTGTAATGGTGGGGGCAGTAGTAGTGAGGAGGTGTAATGGTGGGGGCAGTAGTAGTGAGGAGGTGTAATGGTGGGGGCAGTAGTAGTGAGGAGGTGTAATGGTGAGGGCAGTAGTAGTGAGGAGGTGTAATGGTGGGGGCAGTAGTAGTGAGGAGATGTAATGGTGAGGGCAGTAGTAGTGAGGAGGTGTAATGGTGGGGGCAGTAGTAGTGAGGAGGTGTAATGGTGGGGGCAGTAGTAGTGAGGAGATGTAATGGTGGGGGCAGTAGTAGTGAGGAGGTGTAATGGTGGGGGCAGTAGTAGTGAGGAGGTGTAATGGTGAGGGCAGTAGTAGTGAGGAGGTGTAATGGTGGGGGCAGTAGTAGTGAGGAGGTGTAATGGTGAGGGCAGTAGTAGTGAGGAGGTGTAATGGTGAGGGCAGTAGTAGTGAGGAGATGTAATGGTGGGGGCAGTAGTAGTGAGGAGGTGTAATGGTGAGGGCAGTAGTAGTGAGGAGGTGTAATGGTGAGGGCAGTAATGGTGAGGGCAGTAGTAGTGAGGAGGTGTAATGGTGAGGGCAGTAATGGTGGGGGCAGTAGTAGTGAGGAGGTGTAATGGTGAGGGCAGTAGTAGTGAGGAGATGTAATGGTGGGGGCAGTAGTAGTGAGGAGGTGTAATGGTGGGGGCAGTAGTAGTGAGGAGGTGGAATGGTGGGGGCAGTAGTAGTGAGGAGGTGTAATGGTGAGGGCAGTAGTAGTGAGGAGGTGTAATGGTGAGGGCAGTAGTAGTGAGGAGGTGTAATGGTGAGGGCAGTAGTAGTGAGGAGGTGTAATGGTGAGGGCAGTAGTAGTGAGGAGGTGTAATGGTGGGGGCAGTAGTAGTGAGGAGGTGTAATGGTGGGGGCAGTAGTAGTGAGGAGGTGTAATGGTGGGGGCAGTAGTAGTGAGGAGGTGGAATGGTGAGGGCAGTAGTAGTGAGGAGGTGTAATGGTGAGGGCAGTAGTAGTGAGGAGGTGTAATGGTGGGGGCAGTAGTAGTGAGGAGGTGGAATGGTGAGGGCAGTAGTAGTGAGGAGGTGTAATGGTGAGGGCAGTAGTAGTGAGGAGGTGTAATGGTGGGGGCAGTAGTAGTGAGGAGGTGTAATGGTGGGGCCAGTAGTAGTGAGGAGGTGTTAGGCCATGTTCACACCATCCTTTTTTTAATGCGGAACCGCCGCGATTTTCCCGCTGCGGGTCCGCAGCTGTTTTCCATGCAGGGTACATTACAATGTACCCTATGGAAAACAGGAACTGCTGTGCCCACATTGCGGAAAATCCCCAAAAAAGCCGCGCTGAATAGCTGCGGTAAAAAAGAAGTACCATGTCACTTCTTTTTGCGGAACTGCAGCGGTTCTGCACCCATTGACCTCCATTGTGAGGTCAAACCCGCAGTAAAACCCGCAGACGAAAAAAATATCTGCTGGTTTTCTGCGGTTTGTGGTGCAGAACCGCTGCAGTGTGGCTGCCCCCCCCGTGCTCCGATGCCACCCCCCCGTGCTCCGACGCCCCCCCGTGCCCTAATCTCCCCCCCTTATACTTACCGGGCCTCCCAGTGTCCGTCCGGCCGTCTTCTCCCTGGGCGCCGCCATCTTCCAAAATGGCGGGCGCATGCGCAGTGCGCCCGCCGAATCTGCCGGCTGGCAGATTCGTTCCAGGCACATTTTGATCACTGTGATAACCTCACAGTGATCAAAATTAAAAAAAAAGGTAAATGCCCCCCCCCCCCCCCCTTTATCACCCCCCATTGCTCCTGCAACCCTCAACCTACTGTCTCCTTCCCCATAATCCTGTAGAATGTAAGCACGCAAGGGCAGGGTCCTCGCCCCTCTGTATCAGTCCGTCATTGTTAGTTTGTTTACTGTATGTGATATTTGTAACTTGTATGTAACCCCTTCTCATGTACAGCACCATGGAATCAATGGTGCTATATAAATAAATAATAATAATAATAATAAAAGTGCATTTTGATCACTGTGATAAAACCTCACAGTGATCAAAATAAAAAAAATACTAAATGACACCCCCCCCCCCTTTGTCACCCCCATAGGTAGGGACAATAATAAAATAAAGAAATTTTTTTTTTCTTCCACTAAGGTTGGGATTAGGGTTAGGGGTAGGGTTAGGGTTTCGGTATGTGCACACGTATTCTGGTCCTCTGCGGATTTTTCCGCTGCGGATTTGATAAATCCGCAGTGCTAAACCGATGTGGTTTTATCGCGGATTTACCGCGGTTTTTCTGCGCATTTCACTGCGGTTTTACAACTGCGGTTTACTATTGGAGCAGTTGTAAAACCGCTGCGGAATCCGCAGAAAGAAGTGACATGCTGCGGAATGTAAACCGCTGCGTTTCCGTGCAGTTTTTCTGCAGCATGTGTACAGCGATTTTTGTTTCCCATAGGTTTACATTGAACTGTAAACTCATGGGAAACTGCTGCGGATCCGCAGCATTTTCCGCTGCGTGTGCACATACCTTTAGAATTAGGCTATGTGCACACGGTGCGGATTTGGCTGCGAATCCGCAGCAGATTGGCCGCTGCGGATTCGCAGCAGAGTTCCATCAGGTTTACAGTACCAAGTAAACCTATGGAAAACCAAATCCGCTGTGCCCATGGTGCGGAAAATACAGCGCGGAAACGCTGCGTTGTATTTTCCGCAGCATGTCAATTCTTTGTGCGGATTCCGCAGCGTTTTACACCTGTTCCTCAACAGGAATCCGCAGGTGAAATCCGCACAAAAAACACTGGAAATCCTCGGTAAATCCGCAGGTAAAACGCAGTGCCTTTTACCCACGGATTTTTCAAAAATGGTGCGGAAAAATCTCACACGAATCTGCAATGAGGGCACATAGCCTTAGGGTTAGGGTTGGAATTAGGGCTGTGGTTAGGGTTAGGGGTGTGTTGGGGTTAGGGTTGTGATTAGGGAAAGGCTACAGTTGGGATTAGGGTTAGGGGTGTGTTGGGGTTAGTGTTGGAGGTAGAATTGAGGGGTTTCCACTGTTTTGGCACATCAGGGGTCTCCAAACGCAACATGGCGCCACCATTGATTCCAGCCAATCTTGTATTCAAAAAGTCAAATGGTGCTCCCTCACTTCCGAGCCCCGACGTGCGTCCAAACAGTGGTTTACCCCCACATATGGGGTACCAGAATACTCAGGACAAACTGTGCAACAATTATTGGGGTTCAATTTCTCCTGTTACCCTTGTGAAAATAAAAAATTGCTTGCTAAAACATTTTTTGAGGAAAGAAAAATGATTTTTTATTTTCACGGCTCTGCGTTGTAAACGTCTGTGAAGCACTTGGGGGTTCAAAGTGCTCACCACACATCTAGATAAGTTCCTTGGGGGGTCTAGTTTCCAAAATGGGGTCACTTGTGGGGGGTTTCTACTGTTTAGCCACATCAGGGGCTCTGCAAACGCAACGTGACGCCCGCAGAGCATTCCATCAAAGTCTGCATTTCAAAACATCACTACTTCTCTTCCAAACCCCGACGTGTGCCCAAACAGTGGTTTACCCCCACATATGGGGTATCAGCGTACTCGGGAGAAACTGGACAACAACTTTTGGGGTCAAATTTCTCCTGTTACCCTTGGGAAATTAAAAAATTGCGGGCTAAAAAAATCATTTTTGAGAAAATATTTTTATTTTTTTATTTTCATGGTTCTGCGTTATAAACTTCTGTGAAGCACTTGGGGGTTCAAAGTGCTCACCACACATCTAGATTAGTTCCTTTGGGGGTCTAGTTTCCAAAATGGGGTCATTTGTGGGGGATCTGCAATATTTAGGCACACAGGGGCTCTCCAAACGCGACATGGTGTCCGCTAATGATTGGAGCTAATTTTCCATTTAAAAAGCCAAATGGCGTGCCTTCTTTTTCCGAGCCCTGCCGTGTGCCAAAAGAGTGGTTTACCCCCACATATGGGGTATCAGCGTACTCAGGACAAACTGGACAACATTTGGGGTCCAATTTCTCCTATTATCCTTTGCAAAATAGGAAATTTCAGGCTAAAAAATCATTTTTGAGGAAAGAAAAATTATTTTTTATTTTCATGGCTCTGCGTTATAAACTTCTGTGAAGCACCTGGGGGTTTAAAGTGCTCAATATGCATCTAGATAAGTTCCTTGGGGGGGTCTAGTTTCCAAAATGGGGTGACTTGTGGGGGAGCTCCAATGTTTAGGCACACAGGGGCTCTCCAAACGCGACATGGTGTCCGCTAACAATTGGAGCTAATTTTCCATTCAAAAAGTCAAATTGCCCTCCTTCCCTTCCGAGCCTTGCCGTGTTCCCAAACAGTGGTTTACCCCACATGTGAGGTATCGGCGTACTCGCGAGAAATTGCCCAACAAATTGTATGATCCATTTTATCCTATTGCCCATGTGAAAATGAAAAAATTGAGGCGAAAAGAAATTTTTTGTGAAAAAAAAGTACTTTTTCATTTTTACGGATCAATTTGTGAAGCACCTGAGGGTTTAAAGTGCTCACTAGGCATCTAGATAAGTTCCTTGGGGGGTCCAGTTTCCAAAATGGGGTCACTTGTGGGGGAGCTCCAATTTTTAGGCACACGGGGGCTCTCCAAACGTGACATGGTGTCTGCTAAAGAGTGCAGCCAATTTTTCATTCAAAAAGTCAAATGGCGCTCCTTCCCTTCCAAGCCCTGCGGTGCGCCCAAACAGTGGTTTACCCCAACATATGAGGTATCAGCTTACTTAGGACAAATTGGACAACAACTTTCGTGGTTCAGTTTCTCCTTTTACCATTGGGAAAATAAAAAAATTGTTGCTAAAAGATCATTTTTGTGACTAAAAAGTTAAATGTTCATTTTTTCCTTCCATGTTGCTTCTGCTGCTGTGAAGCACCTGAAGGGTTAATAAACTTCTTGAATGTGGTTTTGTGCACCTTGAGGGGTGCAGTTTTTAGAATGGTGTCACTTTTGGGTATTTTCAGCCATATAGACCCCTCAAACTGACTTCAAATGTGAGGTGGTCCCTAAAAAAAAATGGTTTTGTAAATTTTGTTGTAAAAATGAGAAATTGCTGGTCAAATTTTAACCCTTATAACTTCCTAGCAAAAAAAAAATTTTGTTTCCAAAATTGTGCTGATGTAAAGTAGACATGTGGGAAATGTTATTTATTAACTATTTTGTGTCACATAACTCTCTGGTTTAACAGAATAAAAATTCAAAATGTGAAAATTGTGAAATTTAAATTTTTTTTGCCAAATTTCCGTTTTTATCACAAATAAACGCAGAATTTATTGACCTAAGTTTACCACTAACATGAAGCCCAATATGTCACGAAAAAACAATCTCAGAACCGCTAGGATCCGTTGAAGCGTTCCTGCGTTATTACCTCATAAAGGGACACTGGTCAGAATTGCAAAAAACGGCCGGGTCTTTAAGGTCAAAATAGGCTGGGTCATGAAGGGGTTAATAAATCACTGTAATGTAGCATAACATGCTGCTATAAGCATGTTTGAAATGCATGTGAATCAGATTTCATGTGTTATATGAGTTTAAAGAATGCAGTGGGGGCTGACATCTTGGTTTTGCAGCAGTAGCAGGGCACTATCAGTCTCAGATTACGGCACCCCATGGTCTATTATCTCCTATCTGTAACATTGCAGCAGCATTAGCAGTGAGCTGGGCACGCCTCTGTGGGCTGCACAACTCACTGCTGTAGGTGTGACTAGCTGCTATTTTATTATAGCCCTGTGCTCTCTATCACAGGACAGAAGAAGCCCTCACTGCTCCTCTGTACTCCAAGCAGGCACACATCCTCTGCTCCTCACACACTGCCCTGTGTGTTTTTCCTGCTGTGTCCCCCCTCCCCCTCACACACAGTCCCTGTGATCTCCAGTAAGCTGCACTCACAGCCTGCAGAGAGGGAGGTGACACCGGGAGAGAGAGAGCAGGGCAGCTGACAGGACAGGGATTAAGGTGGGGGAAGGGTGATGGCAAGAATGTTATTCACAAAAAATGCTGCTGAGCCCACTGTGTTCTGCTCCTCTGTAAACAAGATGTGCCTCTGATGCAGTAATTGCTGGTGATAGCAGGTCACAGGACAGTCACACACAAAATGGCGCTGCCCTGTGATGCTGCTCTTCATTCTGCCCCAGGGATATTAGACCACCCAAAAGGGGAGGGAAATGGTGATGTCTGTTATGGCTGGCAATCAGGCAACACAGCGTGCAGTAATCAGCGCACATACAGAGATCTGGCAATAACCAAAAACAATAGGACGAGCTCTGAGACGTGGAATCTCTGTAGACTGCAGTACCTGATCTATCCTCACACAACTGTAAGCAGCAGTGGATTGCGCCTATCAACTACCTATGCAACTCGGCACTGCCTGAGGAGCTGACTAGCCTGAAGATAGAAATACAAGCCTGACTTACCTCAGAGAAATACCCCAAAGGAATAGGCAGCCCCCCACATATAATGACTGTTAGCAAGATGAAAAGACAAACGTAGGAATGAAATAGATTCAGCAAAGTGAGGCCCGATATTCTAGACAGAGCGAGGATAGCAAAGAGAACTATGCAGTCTACAAAAAACCCTAAAACGAAAACCACGCAAAGGGGCAAAAAGACCCACCGTGCCGAACTAACAGCACGGCGGTGCACCCCTTTGCTTCTCAGAGCTTCCAGCAAAAGTTAATAGCAAGCTGGACAGAAAAAACAGAAAACAAACTAGAAGCACTTATCTAGCAGAGCGGCAGGCCCAAGAAAAGATGCAGTAGCTCAGATCCAACACTGGAACATTGACAAGGAGCAAGGAAGACAGACTCAGGTGGAGCTAAATAGCAAGGCAGCCAACGAGCTCACCAAAACACCTGAGGGAGGAAGCCCAGAGACTGCAATACCACTTGTGACCACAGGAGTGAATTCAGCCACAGAATTCACAACAGATGTCAGCAGTTACTGCCCCAATTTTGCTGCTGGTAAATCTTACTATAGCTGCTTGAGGTCTAAAACGGAAAATGCTCCCCCTAGTGGTAAATATGTATATTTGTAGAAAAATATATAATATTTTTCATATAGAAATGTTTGCAAACATTGCGTTAATACATTTTAATTACTATTTTAAGCTTAATTTCACAACAAAAACAAAATACAAAAAAACTGGTGGCACCTTCCCTTTAAGGTTACGGTTAACTGATTCATCTTGGTGCGGTTAGATGAAATCTTTGCTTACTACAATACTACTTCATGCTGGCGGTATCCTATCACCTGGATTATGTCTCCCTCACAGTTCACACCTCCACTAGACTGACTCCAGATCACTAAACTCCTAAGCCATCACTCCCACCACTTCTCCATTTGTAAAATCACCTTAATGTTATAGCTGGTTTATCTTTAGGAGGCATCACCCTATCCGCCCCATTCACAAATGTCCTATTGTAACATCTCTAAAATGTTGTGTTCTTGTCTCATTAATTTGGGAGCCTGCCTGATGAAAATCTCATTTTTCTGGCTGGCTAATAAAGGTACACTCCTAGAATACTTTTTCTCTTTTTTGGGGCATATAAGTATTTACGTTGATTTTATTTTTCTCGGTAACACAATACCACAATATAATTTTTATTGGAAATCATTATAAATGTGAGACCTACATTATACATCCATTTGGAGAAAGGTATCCAGTGCTCCAGATTAAAAATTTCTTTATTCATTCATCCGATGTCCTTCAAAACATGAGACGCCACCAACGTTCTTCCAGCACCCAAAGTGTCCTTGCTCATGGCCCCATTGCCTCAAATTCATTCTATAGAAATGTGCATTCAATACTGATGTTTCTCTTTCTGATATGGAGGAAGGTCACATGTGATCATCGAATCATCAGTAGGTGAGGATAGAGCTGGTCGTGCAGCAGTTTGGTCTATTGGTGGTTACTGCAGGTTGTAGGCTTCTCAGAAGAGGTAGGTCTTCAGGTTATTTTTGAAGGTTTCCATGGTAGGTGAGAGTCTGTTGTGTTGCGGTAGAGAGTTCCAGACTAGGGGTGATGCACTGAGAAATCATGTATGTGTTTGTGGGAAGAGGAGATAAGAGGGGAGTAGAGAAGGAGATCTTGTGAGGATCGGAGGTTGCGTGCAGGAAAGTACCGGGAGACGAGGTCACAAATGTATGGAGGAGACAGGTTGTGGATTGCTTTGTATGTCATGGTTATGGTTTTGTACTGGAGTCTCTAGGCAATAGGGAGCCAATGAAGGGGTTAACAGAGGGGAGAGGCCGGGGAATAGGGGGGGACAGGTAGATTAATCGGGCAATAAATTGAAGGGGTGCAAGTGTTCGAGGAGAGGCCACAGAGCAGGAGGTTGCAGTAGTCGAGGTGGGAGATGATGAGGGCATGGACTAGGGTTTTTTCAGATTCTTGGTTTAGGAATGTACGGATCCGTGAAAAATTAGATGAGCTTGGAACTCTATTTGGGCACCAGAACATTCCTAACAGAGTTCCCATGGTGCCTGTTTAATTCCTTTTTATGATTCTGCAGATTTTCAGCACCATTGCTGGACCAATTGGCTAATTGCGGTTACTTGCATCTTTTTTTTCTTCCCTTTATTGCTTTATTGCATGTGTCATACACTTTACTATGGTTTTCCCTGCATACAAATACGCAATGGGATAACTGTAACATATATGTGTAAGGGGTTAGAAGAAGACCCACAACCCAAAGATATATAGTTGTGTTTTTTAAATTTCATTTTTATCCTTCTGACCAGTTTATGTCCGTTTTCCTTGAGGTTTTATCTCAAGGCTGTCACCGGTGATTGGGTAGGTCTGTCCATAGGAGAACCATTACAAAGCATAGGGATATAGTCACAGCAGTTTGGGATTAGCCCACGTATGGGGAGGGGTTAGATTTGATAAAAAGGAGAAGCACTTCTTAGCAGGAGTAGAGTGAGAGTGTAGGAAGCTTCTGACAGTGTGAGGTGCTACAGGTTCAAGTTCAGCGGACGCAGAGGCGGCAAAGTGTCCTGTCGGTGTCAAGCCTCCCACGCAGCATGAGGACACATCAGAAGTTTCGCAAGACTCCGGGGTGGTCCAGAGAATAGGACTCGGGAGAGGCATTGGTATCCATGGCTCTTTCTTTTCTTGGTGGAAGAGGCAGGTTGGGTCACAGTGAGAGGGAAAGATGATGGGCCTCAGGGACGCAGCAATGCTGAATAGGAGGTTCCTGGAACCAACAGAAGCTGTTGAGGGGCGGGGAGGGCAGTTCGGGCACAACGGAGGCAAGAGCTCATGGCACATCAGACAAAAGGGACTCTATTTCATACGTATGCCGCAGCCGACTGTACCGGAGCTGTACAGTAAAACCGAACCTGTAGACCTGGACCCAAGGTCTCCTGTTATGTGCAGCTGTATCTGGTCCCATGGACTGGGAGGTAACAAGGACTCCCGAACGACACAATGCATCCTACAGCTGCACACGGGGGTTTCAGGGTGAAGAGAACCCCCTTCATATGCTTAACTGTCTAAGGAAGGCTATATTGGTGGTCCTGTGTATAGCACACCAAAAAACACCCAAAGAATAAGGCTTGTATTCAACTGAGGTCTATATTCTGATTAATTTTTGTTTTTACTAAAAATGCATAGAAAACTAGCTCTGGAAGTGCATTTCTGTGGGGCAAGTTACTGCGGCTTCGTGTGCCTGGTAATACAGCAGTGGTAACATATGAAATCTGCAGAATATAAATCTCTACTCTGAATGTCGCCATGGATTTCACACTTTGCAAGTGCCAACTGTGAAATACTCGGAAAATCTGACCACATTCCTGACGTCCCACAGAATCCTTCTATTCTACGGCTGGTTTTGTTTTATGGGGAACCTGACAACCAATGGTTATTGCAGCCATGTGTGGTGCTCTGAAAGGATTTCACTTCTCATCACATATATTTAAAAGCCATCAGGGAAGACCGGAGTAGGATGACTAGCCCAGGGCAAGTTTCCGGTGGCTTCTCCCTGCCCAGCTCCCCTAGACGGACGGTTCTCCACTTCTATACACACATCCATGCTGCATGTGTGCTGCGCATTAAATAACATGGACACGCGCATTCGTCAGTTTACTAGAGCGCTTCTCCTTATACTATATTTTGTGGCACTACGATAGATACTGATGAACTCAGAGATTGAGTTCTTTTATGAATGTGCGCCAAAACAGCAGGAAGCCGTTTTCTGATAAGAAGTGAAGTAGTATCGGATCCTTGTAATTGAGGAAGTGATGTTTCCTGGAAAATTGCTTCCACACATTTCGTGCTAAATGCAAGCAATGGCTTACTTCACTCATATGCGAGCTGTCAGAGAATGGACTTTGTACAGTATAGTGTAAAGGAATAATATAAGCAGTTGCACTTCTTGTAATACATGCGGCTCACATGCTGCATGTGTAGTAATTAAAGACAAATAAATCTGGCCTGGCTTCCATGTGGCTCTTTTGTCTTGAAGATTGGAAACATGGTGGTGTAGATATAATGTTGAACGTGGTGTGATTGGTGCCAGGTTGCTTGTGACATGGTTATTGCACATAGAGGTTTTGGAGTGGGTCCTTTCCAAAGCGTCCTTAAAGGGAACCTGTCACCAGGTTTGGCCGATACGCGTTATGGCCACGGCCTTACATGGCTTATCTACAGTATTCCATAATGCTGTATACTGCCCCCGATCCGACCTGCAAGAGAAGACAAATAACTTTTATTATGTTCACCTGCGGGGCGGTTCGGTCTGATGGGTGTTGCAAGTCCGGGTCCGGCGCCTCCCATCTTCTTGGGATGCCGCCCTCCTGCTTCACAGGCTCCCCGGCATCACGGTCCTGCGCAGGCGTACTTATCTGCCCTGTTGAGGCCAGAGCAAAGTACTGCAGGGCGCAGGTAAAGGTCAGAGAGGCCCAGCGCCTGCAAACTGCAGTACTTTGCTCTGCTCTCAGCAGGGCAGATAAGCACGCCTGCGCCGATGCCGGGGAACCAGAAGCAAGCAGGAGGGCGGCATTGCAAGAAGATGGGAGGTGACGGACCAGGACCTGTGACACCGATAGGACCGGACCACCCCTCGGAAGAGTAATAAAAGTTATTTTTCTTCTCTTACAGGTCAGATCGGGGGTTTATCTACAGCATTATAGAAAGCTGTAGACAAGCTCTGAAACGGGGTGGCCGTAACTCGTATAGGCCAAACCTGGTGACCAATTCCTTTGAAAAAAAAAACGCTCAAAAAATGCCTGTTAGACTCTTTTTTTTTTTTTTTTTTGCTTACTTTTAAAAGCTCATCCTTTTCAGTATTTACTCCCACCACTTTTCAAAACCTGAAGCAGAAGAAAAACAAATTTGTCTCCTAATGGAAAATGCTAAAAGCTAGCCATTGCCCAATGAAAAGGCTGCAAAAAAAAAACACTTGGAAAAACGCTCCAGAATTATTCAGAAAATGAAAAACTCCAAAACTGGCGAGCGTTTACTGGAGTGGAGGAGAGGAGTCTACTAGAAAACTTGTCATCAAAACCCAGCCACACCAGAAAACACATGTAGGGAGTTGCTCTTTTTCATTGGGCTGCAGTGATGCGGTGAATGCGTCACTAAGCGGTTGTATGGTTTATTGTGCTGGCACTGTGCGGTTTTATTGCATTTAAAAGCCTTTTGCTGCTATCTGAAAAAAAATGGTAACAAAAAAATCCTTGGTTTGAAATTATTGGGGGACGCTGCTCTGAAATGTGACAAAACTGTAAGGCACATGCCATGCTTTTACCTTTTTATTGTCCAATATGCTTTAAGAACTTAAAGAAGTTATATAAGGGGTCCATCCGCTTTTGTGGCTTATTAGTCCGTGCCCACATCCATTGCAGTGATGCTTGACAACTCGTACATTTTCTGTAAAGCCTATTCATAGACTGTAGATTTCTGCTCTCGGCTTCATGCAGCTGTATAATTCTTATTCCTAGACTCAACATTGTGAGGGCAAGTAGAATAGTAAGGGGAAACCACACATAACCTTTGGTTCTGGGAATTTTGGCTTTTTCGCGCTTCCCAAGCGTTTACCTTCTTAGGCATGGCCTTGTGAGACCACAGTTCCGGATTCCCACAGAATTCCGCAGCAGCTTCTTCATGGATTTCGTTACGGTATTGAGCACGTTCCTTTGGGTGGTTGTGTAGCATAATTGATGATTTCCTGGCTGTTTGCCTGTGGACTGTTGAACTTTTTGATTTTCATGCTATGAATTTGGAAATGAGAATAGAATATTTACAATAACTTAACTGTTATTAGGATTTATTACATATTTCAGGTTTTCAGCCATTGTCTGCCCAAACCAGGAGTTGTTTAAACAAAAATACTTTTTGCTTGACAATGTCTCCATAGCGTTGTGGAAAATGAATAGTGTTGTGTAAGTAAGTGAAATAGTTAAATGTCTAATACACATCATAAATATGCTACATGGCACAAAAGACAGTGTTTTTTTTTTTCTTCATTCAACAATTCTTAAATCTCCCTTTATGTGGTCTCCTAGGACATCTTAAGCATTTTTGAATGCTATTTTAGAGTCCAAAACCTAGTTGGGAACTTAGAGAGGTATAAAAAGCAGGTTTATTCATTTTACTCACTTATAAACTATGGAGAGGACTTTTTTCTTTTTCTTGTGTGTTGCTGCCTTCTTATGATTGGTCAGTGTCATACAGGGAGAAAAAGTACACGCTCCAAGTGAAAACACGCTGATAACGCCCACACGGACTTGACTACAATTAACTTATTAGATGCCAAATACTTTTTACTGCTAATATCTGCAATGGAGAGGCAACATTAACAAAAAAACAAAAACGAAAAACAATTAGACAATTGATAATCTGCCCCACAATAATCTACGTTCTAATATGCAGACTTAAAACTTCTACTAGTAGCCATGCATTAAACGTGTGTTTTGGTACCCATTTCTATATTTAACGTTTATTACAGTTCTTTTATGGTCTGCTTATCTGTTGTGAAGTTTTACCTCTCAATCTGGGCGAAGAGTTGGTAAAGCCAACTGATCAGCTATGGAGGAACAGTAGTGACTAGAGAATGTCACTGTCAAGTGAAAATCTAAAATCCTCCTGAATTGCCAAGTGCCTGCACTGTCTAACTTCTGCTTTGCTAGAGAATAGTTTTGGAGGTTTTGAGGAACTGAAATTAGAAGCATAATTAAATAATTTCTCCTGTGTAAGCAGACTAGCTTATTTGTGTTGTCCGCATGCCACAGTTGTAGAAGACCGGAAGTAAGGATTTGTTTACACCCTTTATTACAGAGTTTTATTGCACTCAGTCTAAAGGTACCGTCACACTCAGCAACTTTGCAACGAGAACGACAACAATCTGTGACGTTGCAGCGTCCTGGATAGCGATCTCGTTGTGTTTGACACGCAGCAGCGATCTGGATCCCGCTGTGCCATCGCTGGTCGGAGCTAGAAGTCCAGAACTTTATTTTGTCGCCAGGTCGGCGTGTATCGTCATGTTTGACAGCAAAAGCAACAACGCCAGCAACGTTTTACATGGAGCTAACAACCAGCGAGAACGATAAGTGAGTCGCTGTTACGTCACTGGATCGCTCCTGCATCGTTCTGGAGCTGCTGTGTTTGACATCTCTACAGCGACCTAAACAGCGACGCTCCAGCGATCGGCTCGTTGTCTATATCGCTGCAGCGTCGCTGAGTGTGACGGTACCTTAAGTTTTCTATCAGTTTGTCTTTGGCATGTGGGACCCCAGAGCACCCAGAGGATACCCACATGGAAGCCGTGCTGATGTTGTCCCTGGTGGGACTTGAACCCAGAACCCCAGAGCTAAGCACTGAGCCATCATGTGTGGGTTCACTGCATGCTGCTAATTCTATTAGCGCCACGTAGAATGGCATCTATAACGATATGTCTATTTATTATTATTATTATTATTGTATTTTTAGAGCAACGTTAATCCCATGGTGCTGTACATGAGGGGTTATATACATGATACTAATAAATTACAATAAACATACTAATGATGACAGACTGGTGGAGAGGGCCCTTGTGGGCTTTCAGGCTTTTAACATAGTATATGAAGGTCCAGGATCCATTCTGCTACCTACATGCAAAGTCGGACTATTCCCGGTCTATATGAATGGTACTAAGCATTAAATGTAACATCATTTGCCTAGTGGGCTAAAGGATTATTAGATTACTAGATGGTGGCCCTATTCTAACGCATCGGGTATTCTAGAATATGTATGTATATAGCAGCCACATAGTATATAGCACAGGCCACATAGTATATAGGAGCCACGCAGTATATAACACAGCCACGCAGTATAGGACGCAGGCCACGCAGTATAGGACGCAGGCCACGCAGTATAGGACGCAGGCCACGCAGTATAGGACGCAGGCCACGCAGTATAGGACACAGGCCACGCAGTAAAGAATACAGGCCATGCAGTATATAGCAGTGTGGGCACCATATCCCTGTTAAAAAAAAAAAAAAAAAAAAAAAATTAAAATAAAAAAGTTATATACTCCCCCCTCCGGCGTCCAGCGAAGCTGTCCCGATGTGTGTGCGGCTGCCGCTAGCTTCCGTTCCCAGAGATGCATTGCGAAATTACCCAGATGTGTCCGTGTTGTATCTGTTTTCTTCTGACAGCACGGATGACGAGGGTGAATACAAGTCTGTGGTTTGGAAAAGCACATGCAGCACACAGATGCCATCCATCCGTATGTTGTCCGTGTTTAACATTGCAGTCCCCCACTAGCCTTGCTGGCGACTGATGGTTTTTGTGGTTATAGCAGTGCAAGCAGTTGTATCCTGGTGGTAAAATGATATTCTTGCTTGAGTTAGCTACAGGGGTGACCCTCAATAACCCAAGTGCTGGTCTAGGAAGTGTACCGAGGACTTCAGCCTGATGCTTTCTGATGTGTGTGCCCTCTCCCAGGGTGTAACATTTAATGAGTGTTTTTATGAAGTGAGAAGTGTGCCAAAAGTGAATCCAGCCAGTGGTCACATGATGATGTGAGCTTTTCATGCCTATCGCAAGAGTGGGCAGTCCTCACAGAAACTGAGGACATCATTTTCGTAGACATATGCTTTAACTCGCAAGAGACTGAAGTTCTTCAAATAACCCTTTAGGTTATGTCATATATAGTAGTGATCAGGGATAGAGGGTGTTGGCGTCACTGTGCGACTCCCAGCTTCCTTCTTATTCTTCATCTTCTGTAGATCCTTCCTTCCTCCATTCCATTTTTGCATACGTACTTGGTACTTATATCTGGAGACCACGCTCTGTTTAGAGAACCACCTTCCATCTCCTAAATAGATGATCGCCGTTAGCTCAAGCTCACAAGTGTGCTACAGCTTTAGATGTTTCAATAGCGGTGAATAGTGGAAGATCCTTAGAAGGAGAAAAAGTAGTGCTAGTAAATGAGAGGCAGTTGAGTGAGGTTAGAGAAAATCGGCAGTGCTCACCTGGAGATGTTGTGTAAACTAGGGCACAACACTAGAGAACGCAGTGGCCTTCAGCCATCTCGGTAAACATTGGGAAGACCCTCCAGGGGGTTCTGCCAGTGTGCTGTATAGGGGGATTTCAAGAATATGGCGCTTCCAAATGTTCTCAGATTGTGAACTCACAATATTTCAATAGCATTCATGTTTGTCTCTTGAGATTAAGCAACCATCTTCAATCTCGTTTCAGCCAAAACGGAGACCATGACAACCGAATCAGATACAGGTATTGAAGTAAATGGTTCCGAACAGTCTGAGATACAGAATGAGCAGACAGAGACTTCAAATGAACCGGATCATCAGAAAGCTGAAAACACCGAAGTTACTGAAAACCCTGGTAGTCCAAACCCCGTGGAACCAGAGCAAGTGAACGCTATTGAATCACCATCTTCCCCAACCAGTCCTGGACAGAAAAGTCCTGGGAAACCGAAAAAGGAGGCACATGAAAGCAAAGGGATTTCCCGCTTCCTGCCTCCATGGCTCAAGAAACAAAGATCCCTTAGTCAACCAGAGCCTAAAGAGGAGACCACTGACAAAATTGATGGGTCACCTGAGGGAAACCAGGAAAAAGATGGCGAAGTAAATAATAAAGATGAGATTCCTGCAGAAGGCCAGCCTGTGGAGACTGAGGCCGAGAGTCCGGAGAAGAAAGCTGATGCTGACCATACGGACATACAGGTATGCATCCCCTGGCTTGTTCTGTGGGTCGAATAATCCATTCTGTTTATGACAGAAAGTATAAAGGTCTACATGAAATGAGCCCAAGTAAAAGGACATGTTTTGTCTGGTTTCCAAAATATTTTCTTATGCTGCAATTCCAGGAAACAGATGGGAATTCAATTGTTGCATTGGTTATGTTTTATTAGCTGACACCCAAGAAGAGTTATCCCTAACTTTTCAATAGGCCTGCCAGAGAAAGGAGAGCGCTGTAATGTGCTTTCTCTTGCACTCCTATAGAGTGAACGGTGGTTGGGCATATGCACGGTCACTCCATTCAGAAAGGGAGAAAACTGCCCCTCTCTAACGAGCAATGAGGACCTCTTTTGTGGGCCCCCACAGATCTAGAAACTGTCTCATATCCTGTCGATAATTGTAGCCGGAATACCTTTTTTTAAAAAATGCGTTTTGTTCTTTCTGCACAAAGATGCTTGTCAAAACAATCAGTCGGAGGTTACAAAGACTGCTTAAAGGGAAGCTGTCGGTAGGCTCAACCCTCTTAAGCTGTCTACATGTGCATGCAGATAAAAAGTTGTATAAAATAATATCTTGATATCTGCGATCTGATGTCTTTTTCTAGAGAAGTCCATGCTTTTCTTAGTATGTAAATGAGCTGTTAAGCTCTATGGGTCGTGGACATAGATCTGCATGAGAATCTGCCCCTAAAGCTTATTTTTTATGTAAAGTGATATATACCAGTGTGAGGCATGCAGATCAGGAGAACAGACTGTCAATCATTACATAGGTCACAATGGTGACATCTCCTTTCATTTAAAATAAGCTCTGGAGGCAGATTTTTAAGGAAATCCATGTACCGCCCATGTATCTTAACAGCTCATTAGCATTTAAAAAAGTGTCTATCTCTGGAATAAGACATGGGATCACAGATATTGAAGTTTCATTTTATTCAATGTTTTAGAACCTAAATGCCCATATAGACTTATGAGAGTGGGTTCTGCTGATTGCCTTTACGATGGTTATGTCCATTAGACAGGAAGTTTCATGGTTCAGTTAAAGTATCTAAGAAAAGTGTTGCCAGGTCTGATGAAGATCAGGTTGATCCTAGGAGAATATTGAAAATGCATTCAGGTAAATAGAGTGAGATATTTTTTTTTTGTTCTCTGTAGTGAATTTGGTGCCATCAGAGATTTTTTGTGCAAACACAAATGTTTCAAATAGTTTAGGGACCGTATGGGGGGCTGCAAATTGTGCGTCGGTCAAGAAAGTATCCTGGTCCATTCAGAATCGCCAGAGGCTCAAACTGTTGACATACCTTGTAATAAGCGTCTTTTTAAGCATTTTTCTTTTTTCGGCGTTTTCCGTGTGTTCTTTTAATTCCAATCTAACAGTGCTTTAACCCCTAGAGGTTTTTCAAAGTTAAACACTGGTAAGAGTCAAAAGGGCGACTGGATAACTTGCGGCCTTTTGTCCCGTTGCCGTCGATGTTACAGTAGAAGTCGTTTTCAGACTGAGGAACACCTGAAGATGGTCAGGTCACTTTTTTTTAAAAAAATCCCTGACCATGAACAGCAAGTCGCTTTTACAAAGAGATGCAGAAGATCATTCTTTCAAGCATTTAGCAGATTTTCACGTGGTTTTTGGAGCGTACCCTGAGATTGAATGTTCATAATTAACTTCCATGCACTTGGTTCTGTTTTTAGCACCACCATCTTAATTTGTCTTTCTTTTACTTAAAGGTTTCTATAGAGGAGAACAAAGAGGTAGAAACACAAGAAGTCGATGAAAAAGACGACCAGCATGAAGATGAAAAAGAAATAAAGCAGAAGCTTCCAGCTGAGATCAAGAAGGATATTCCATCAAAAGCCCCTAAAAAAGTGAAAACTGTGCCATGCAAAGTGATGTTGTTGGATAAAACGGAATACAGCTGTGACATAGAGGTGGGTCCTGAGATAATCTGTGCCAGATTGCATTGCTCGGTGAGTGCAGGCTGCATGTAGATGTGCTGCATGTTATCGGCCATATTGTGGTTAAAGGGACCTTCCAATACTAAGTTGGGCACAACATGTTTCCGAGCTAGCTTACCCCATATTGTCACATACTTCTCACTGAAATCAAGGTTCGGATTCACGCGCAGAAGACAGAGCAGCATTAAGGATTGAAATAGGCCGTGCAGCCCATCCCCCTCTCTTTAATCAATCTGTACAGCGGAGGGGTAATATTACATTACTAGGGTCGGGCGTATAGGTGACAGGCCGTTTTGTTTTCCAGCTCCGCTTTTAAATAATATGCAAAGGATTTTCTTCCAATTCTGTGCCTTGTGGGGAATTACCAGTGTCACATTTGTAGCGTCAGATTTCTGGCATTGCTTTTAAGCTCTGTCTGTAATTGAAGGTTATGGTTTTATTCTCAAGGACTTGTATTCTGGAGCAAAGGGAGAATGATCAAGGCAGGCGCAGAATGAGCTGGGAGCAGGAATTTGGGCAAAGGGGCAGTAACATGCAGGCTCTTCAGGCAGCAGAGCTCAGAAGATCTACATTTATCAATTAGGTTATTAGGGGAGGGATCCCCCCACCTCCCCACACTGTCTCTGGCCCCTCTAGCATCCAAAGTAGCCATCGATCACTCATGAGGAGGACGGGAAGAGTGCTCCCCTTATTATTATAGTAATTCTGATTCTAGTTTTAGTGCTCTCTGAGCTTCTGGTGCTCCGCACTCTTTTTTTGCATATAATGCTTAAAGGGGTATTCCTATCTCCAAGAGGTGTAATAATAGTAGCAAATACCTCCAATTGGATATGTAGTATAGTTCTTCTGATTCGCTGTGTTTCTCCTCATATGCAGGTGTTGCAGTAGCTTGGGTATCCATGGTTACAACCACCTAACTTGTCATTATATGAGTGGTCGGAACTATGGCTACCTAAGGAAGATGCAGAGAATCAGAAGAACTAGAATACATTTCTAATTGGAGGCATTTGCTAATATTACTGATATTACAACTACTACATATTGGGATAGGATCTTGAAGATGAGAATACCCCTTTAAGTACTGCATTAAAAATAATGGTCCTGGAAGTGTTCGCCTCCTGTTTTCTGAGCTTCAGGAGAAGCGACACCTGTACAGCAGCGTCCTGCACCTGACTGAAAGGCTAGTGATAAATGGGTGTAAATCGCAACCCAGGGCCTGGTCCATTGGACGGGAGGCCTGAGAACCACATCCTACCTGTTAGCATCCTTGACTCCTCACTGTATTAACCTGTTTGTCACACCGTGACGATGCCGTTGCCACATGGTGGAGAAATGGAGGCTAGGTATTAGAAATAACCATTGTATGTATCTTATTTTTTCCGCCCTCCATCTCCAGTAGTTGACATTGTTCCATGGTCCATTGAGGGTAAGAATTTCAGCTAACGCAGGCAGGATTTTTATGGGCTTTAAAGTGACATTTTTTAGATGTTTATTATTTTCCTCCTGGACCTGCAGGCAGATTGTCACTTCTACTAGGATAGCAATGTCGTGTGTCATGTTCCCTTCACTCACTGCCCGACGTAGGACTCAGATGTCCTTATTTTTCCCATGTAATATTTCAAAAGGCAATTTAAGGGAAAAATAATGATCTGATGTGGTGTCTGTGGGGGAAAAGAATAAGGGTCAGTTATGCTGCTGGTTTGGAGCAGCCAGAAATATTACATTGCATATTCTATTCACCACATGTAACAGGGAGGAGCGATGGTGATGTACTGCAGTAAGCATGCCATGCCTGCCATGCTTTGTGGATGCCACGCAGGATGTGTTGGTCTGAGCCGGCAGATGCTGTTGTTTGCTCCCCGGATTTTTTGAGTTCCTTGTTGCTATATTGTTCATCTGTCAGTGTGAGTAAAATGACTCCTGAGAAAGCCATGCTATCCACTGCTCACAGGGCGTCCAGCAGGAATACCCAGTACAGTCCGGTGTACTCGGGGTCACCAGCCCGGGCGATGTCTGCATTTCACCATACCTGAGTGCTGCCCAAGGAAACCAACAACCACATGTCTTTTTCATTTTTGGAAATGCATGTCCTTGCAGCCGAATGAGTGTTTGGCTACCATGCATAGCCATGTTTCCACAAGCCATGGCTTCTCGAACTGTGCTAGAAGTGAGAGGAAAGAGCCACCCTTAATTTGTGGCCCCCATGCTATCCTAGCTGTGGCTCCCAGAGAGGAGCATGTCCTCGATCAGACATTTATGGCACATCAGGTATGCCTTTAAAAGCTACTTTTGGAGATATTCCTTCAGCTGACCAGTAATGTACTATAAGGAGCAGGAGAGGATTCTGTGCTGCCTGTGATGATGGGTGCCACCCAAGCTTGGCGTTATGCCATCCTCCCTGTTCTGGGAAATTAGCATTGGAGGAGAATGTGCTGCTCAGTGTCTTTCCGTGTCACACATCGCCGGTAATGGACTCTACCTGTGATCTCTCCAGCTTTCTGCAGGATGTATTGAAATGTCATTTCTAGCTGGCAGTGCAAGAGTGTTTCATAACCTGATGAGAAAGAAAGAGCCGAGAGCCTGTCGGCGAGACTGTCACTGACCTATATTCCTAAATCCTTTCAAGTGCTCTATGCCGTTCATCCACCTGGAAGGAGCCAATTGTGCAATCTGATTACATGCGGACAATGGGCTATTAATGACCTGAAGACTTCCTAGGGTGTTCTCTCCCCCCGCCGCTGCATGTGTCGTGTTTACATTTCTAAAATGAATATTTTAATGCATCCAAGACCGCCGTGCATGGCTGCATTTTAGTTAGGCACGTCTGAGCAACTGATGCATATGCAAGCTGACATTGGACTCAGCGCTGCTCGCGGTTCAAGACCATTTGTCGCACACCCTAAGGAAATGGCTGCCTTCTGCACGGTTTTTAGAAAATATATTTACTAATTGCACATACTACTAGAGACAAGATGTTTTTTTTTTTTTTTCTTTTCCTTTTCTCATTTTATTTCAGCCACTTTGTATTTAAAGAATATAACCATCTAGCACAGGGATCTGAATTTGCCTGGTATATATATATATATATATATATATGTATGTATGTATGTATGTATGTATGTATGTATGTATGTATGTATGTATGTATATATATATATATATATATATATATATATATATATATATATGTATGTATATGTGCATGTGTGTTAACTTGCTTGATCACTGTTCTGAAATCCTGCAACATTTGTGCTTTAGGATATTGGATCTGTCGGTTATACATTGACACTTCCCTCAAGGCCAATATTTGGCTTTCGATTGCCATGTGAACCTCTTGCACCCAATAATTGCATCCAGGGGGAGCATTAACCCCTTAATGACCGCCAATACGTCTTTTAACTGACCTGAGATATAAGAGAATAGCCTCCCCATACAGATGACAATCCAGCATCTGTCGGTTGTACACTATAGCTGACAACTTGCTGTATCAGCCACGATCAGTATTTGCACCTTCTAAATCTGTTTAACCCCTTAGATGCTGCTGTCAATAGTGACTACATCATTATAAATGGTTAACAGAGTGTGGGGGCTTCTTCTTTATCCCAATTGGTGCCCTCAGATCATGATTTTGTTGTCCTGATGTTTGCGATGGCAATTCATGACCAAATAGCGGCCTTAGAGTCTGACGGCTGTAGTAATCTGTTTAGAAGTTAGCAACATTTAGGTGGTAAAAATACACATTTTTATTTCTGTCATGCCACTTTGCATTAATTCCTGTAAAGCACCTGAAGGGTTAATAAACTACCTGACAGCAGTTTTCAATATGTTTAGGGGTGCTGTTTTTAAAATGGTATCACGTTTGGGGGTTTCCCAATATATGGGACCCCTAAAGTCACTTCAAACATGGATAAGTCCCTAAAAAAATAAATGTGGTAAATTTCTTTGAAAAAATGAAAAATTGCTGCTACATTTTTAAACCTCCTAAAATGCTAACAAAATAAAATAACATTTTACAAATGGTGCTGATGTAAAGCAGACATGAGGGAAATGTTATTTATTAATGGTTTGCTGTGGTATGACTATCTGGATTAAAGGGATAATCATTCAAATTTGGAAAATTGCTAATTTTTTAACATTTTTCTCAAATTTTTTATATTTTTTATAAATAAACACAAAAAATGTTGAACTAAATTTACCATTATCATAAAGTATAATGTGTCACGAAAAAACATTCTCAAAATCACTGGGATTTGTTGAAGCGTTGCAGAGTTATTACCACATAAAGTGACACTGGTCAGATTTCAAAAATTTGGCTCGGTCACTAAGGGGTTAAGCTTAAAAATAAAGCCCCTTTCTGCAAATCTTCTGCATAAAGCTGTCACTATTGAAAGTAGGATCTATATGGTATAAAGCCCACTAATGGTGCTTACACTAATCATGGTTGTTGCAGCAGGGTGACGGCTACATTTTTACCATCAGAGTTTTTAATGGATGGATAAGTGAATACACTACAATGTTTCTCCTATCCTTTACAGTGTTATATTGGGACAGCACATGGATGGCACTTTAACTCTTTGAATGCTACACATGAAAGTGAGAAACTTTTGGAATGTATCATATTGGAGAAATAAGCTTCTTTCTCCCACAGGACTGCTCATTCATTTTCACTATTGTCAGTTCCCAGGTAAAATCTGTATACAGTGAAGGTCGGAGATGGCCCTCACTACTGCTAGGGTTCTATGCTGAGCTCTGCTTCTAGCCCTGACCTCTCCATCCCCCCTCCCTCCACTGTGTGCTACTGATAAACTGTAATAATCTGTCTTCATTGAATACAGATTTTACTTTGTGAATTGAGCATTTAGAGTCTGGTTATGAATAAGTCCTAGGGAAGAAAGAGACAGAAGTCTTGGATAAGATATCTTACAATTAGTAATAAGCCAACGTGCTCTGATGAGGGTGTCTGAAAAGGGCATCTTTGGTGTGCCCGAATAATGTTCGAGCCCCCGCGACTGCCTGTCGCGCGGCTGTTGGACAGCCCCAACACGTGCGCGGATAGCCTGTTTGTTAGGGAATCTCACGATGTGCTGCTGCTGTCAAACAGCCACGTGAACTTGAACCTTATTCGAGCACACCAGCATATTTTGATAACACCTTATCCAAGCACATTCGCTTATCGCCAATGACAATGTTTCTTATTTTCACATGTACTATTTATCAACGCAAATGTAAAAAATAAAACAACGAATAGTCTTTAAATGAACATTAAGCACAGAAAATGCACAAATGGAATATCCCTATATGTTTGTCTCTTTTATTTGACATTTGTCTCCTGTTACCAGTGACCGTTTTCAGCCATGTTGCTCCTCCTCTTCCTCACCAACCTGTGTGTGGTTGTGAGACTGGCTGCAGCACAAAGCTCCCGTGTAATAGTCCCTGGCGGTTCTCGGCGGTCATAGAAAGAGACAAAGGTCGTCTTGTAGTTTTAGCGTTGCGTGCACTATTTAGTGGTGCAGTTATTATTTCTTTTAACCTAGCACTTCCAATACATTCCATAGACATGGTGGAATTTGGGTACACCCTACCTCAGTCACCAAAGTGGAATTCGCTGTTTTGTTCCATTGTGGTCTTTTTCTCATTGTCAGCTAAGCCGCACAATAGCCTTAGTGTGAAGAAGGCCTACACAGAAAGGACAGCAATGTCTCACTGACGCTGGCTCATGGGGTCTGTTCGGAAGGGCAGACTAGCATTTAATTCAGGATTTCTTTGCTGGCACACTACAAAATCTGTTATTTCTGGGCGAGATATTGCATACCACAAATAACAAGGTTTCATGTAGGATAACTCGGGAGACAGTATTTATTGGCTTAAGATCTTTTCTAGGGTTCAATGGGGAATCTCCTTTCATTTTTGCTAGTGCTGTGGGGGAGCTGGTTGTCCCACATATTGTCTGACATCTTGGCATGGGGAGAGGGCTGACAGGAACCCTATATCTATCCTGAATAAAAGGGGCTAGGTGCTTGGTAATCATCAGAGTGGAGTTCAGTGCCCGTTACTGATCCATTGGCCCATCCAACCTGTCCATCAAAAGGCGCTCTCCTCTCATAAGTCCATAAAACCTTTGAAGAATCGTTCTATGGATATTTCTTGACCCAGTCTTCTGTGTCTTGTTCAGTGGTGGTCGGGTTTCTGTCTTTCGTACCTTGGCCATATCTATGAGCACTGAACACCTTGTACTTCTGGGCACTTCAGGGAGGTTGCAGTTCTGGAACATGACAACACTGGAGGACTGTGGGTTCCTGGCTGCTTCACGTTTGATTCTTCTCAAATTTTTGATAGTTAATTTGCGTCTTTTTTTTATTATTTTTATTTCTTAACACGATTTTTGCAACCCTGTTGACTTTTTGCGGTAAAACTTTTGATGGTTCTGTGATTCCATCCCAGTATCATAGCTATTTTGATAATGCTGGTAAAGGGTGTTATATCCTTAGACCTCACCTTCCCTCATTACACAAACACATCACCTGATCTGCTTCATCCAATAAGTATTCATGTTTATACAGCACGGAGTTGGGAAATAGGCTGAAAATGTGTGTAAATGGGTTAGTAACTGGCTTAGTGATAGAAAGCAGAGGGTGGTTATAAATGGTATAGTCTCTAACTGGGTCGCTGTGACCAGTGGGGTACCGCAGGGGTCAGTATTGGGACCTGTTCTCTTCAACATATTCATTAATGATCTGGTAGAAGGTTTACACAGTAAAATATCGATATTTGCAGATGATACAAAACTATGTAAAGCAGTTAATACAAGAGAAGATAGTATTCTGCTACAGATGGATCTGGATAAGTTGGAAACTTGGGCTGAAAGGTGGCAGATGAGGTTTAACAATGATAAATGTAAGGTTATACACATGGGAAGAGGGAATCAATATCACCATTACACACTGAACGGGAAACCACTGGGTAAATCTGACAGGGAGAAGGACTTGGGGATCCTAGTTAATGATAAACTTACCTGGAGCAGCCAGTGCCAGGCAGCAGCTGCCAAGGCAAACAGGATCATGGGGTGCATTAAAAGAGGTCTGGATACACATGATGAGAGCATTATACTGCCTCTGTACAAATCCCTAGTTAGACCGCACATGGAGTACTGTGTCCAGTTTTGGGCACCGGTGCTCAGGAAGGATATAATGGAACTAGAGAGAGTACAAAGGAGGGCAACAAAATTAATAAAGGGGATGGGAGAACTACAATACCCAGATAGATTAGCGAAATTAGGATTATTTAGTCTAGAAAAAAGACGACTGAGGGGCGATCTAATAACCATGTATAAGTATATAAGGGGACAATACAAATATCTCGCTGAGGATCTGTTTATACCAAGGAAGGTGACGGGCACAAGGGGGCATTCTTTGCGTCTGGAGGAGAGAAGGTTTTTCCACCAACATAGAAGAGGATTCTTTACTGTTAGGGCAGTGAGAATCTGGAATTGCTTGACTGAGGAGGTGGTGATGGCGAACTCAGTCGAGGGGTTCAAGAGAGGCCTGGATGTCTTCCTGGAGCAGAACAATATTGTATCATACAATTATTAGGTTCTGTAGAAGGACGTAGATCTGGGTACTTATTATGATGGAATATAGGCTGAACTGGATGGACAAATGTCTTTTTTCGGCCTTACTAACTATGTTACTATGTTACTATGATGTGGTTAACATACCCACTCTCCGAATCGGGCACACCGTGTGCTTGTAGAAAGCGGTATAGCCGCATGTCAGTCAGTTGATGCGTTTGGAAGAGTATTACAAATGCTTAGTTGTCAAACGCGGTGCTAATGTATCTTGTTCTCCTAAACAGACCATTGGTCCTGTGCCTTAGGGCTGACTCCACGGGCTTCTTCTACTGTTCTCTTCCTATACTCCCTTTCAGCCTCCTCTTGCAATCAACTTTACTATTAAAACCATGATGTCTTCCCTTCCTCATTCCCTCCTTTAAGCATGTGGCCCTTGACACTACTCCCAGGACAAGGTTAGCACAGTGATTGACTAAAACGGGTGCACCTAACTCAATTCAACAAGTCTTCGGTTTCTGGCAACAAACACAGCTCATCAATGCAGAGCATAACCTTTTTAGGGCTCGTGCACACAAGTGATTTATTTCTGATGAGTGCTATCCGTGGAATTCACAGATAGCACTTATATCTGATATTCTAAGTAGTTGTGCACATGTCCGTTTATTATTTCCTTGAACCATGTGGTCCAGAGAAAAAGTCAGAAACGTGTAAGACTAAAATCAGCAATAGAAGTCGGAGTCCGACTGAGAAGGTGCAGATTTTTTTTTTTCCTCCTCTCCACGTCTGATCAGAATAATCCAACCATTTTTCTTGGATCTGGAGAAAACAGTCTTGTGAGCCTACCCTTAGATGCACACTGTCTCTCAGTATGGGACGCTGGCTTTCCTTGCTGTCTTGGGCTACGGAAAGCTTGTTAATTGAGCCACTACTCATTCGGATCAGAGGCCATGGCAGAGTTATTAGCCACAACTCCTCCCTCAGAGGACACAGTCTTTGTGTTGGGCCACACACTTCTTAATTGGTCAGACAGTGGGCAGCTTGATGAGGTTATCCACTAAGGCATTTCGGGTGAAGTTATGCCCGGGGTTACTGTACCCTTTCTTTAGGTCAGGGCATTCCTGCAACTGGCCGGAAGTTCAAGGAGCTGTAGTATAACCATGTGTTCTTCCATTGCCTGCATAAAATATTTGCATAGCCACAGTAAAAACCAAAAAAATGATCTCATGTTAGCCATTATAGGGTGATTACTAGGTCCACTATGTTATTAGGGCAACCTTCCCCTCCCTTTAAATAGGGCAGACGGATTTGATAAAAATGAAGTATTGGATACATTTTGACCTTTCCAACAGTGTTAGTCTTTTTTGTGAACGCAATAGTGTAGTCTACTATGCTAAAAAGCATAATTCAACAAAAAATGCCGAGAATTTGTTTTGAGAATATTGATATCTTGATCCTGATTTCTGCTGCTGAAATCACAGGCAGCATGGATTAGAGCCCGACTGCACAATTGCAGCCGGTAAGGCTTTTTTTTCTGAAGCTCTCCAGCCAGGAGCATAGCCAGAGAGGAGACTAGCCTAGCGCGACCCATGGCCGGCTTCTCCCTACACCGTTCTAGTTGATTAACTCACACAATTGTTGCTCAGAGAAGAGGTACTTTCTTGTTACTTGGAACATAAACGGACAGTAGGAGATAGAATAAATGAACAGTCGTAGTGTGTTCCCCTCTTTTCTTTTTCACCCTATTTTTAGTGGCCTATATATGCAATAGTCTTTGAACTGCTGTCAGGATGGTTCATGTAGAGTGTAATAAATATGTGCGCTATTATTATAGGACTTTTGTGCTCCCACCACTTGTTAGGCCTTGATCTGCTGGTTAGATTTGAACAAATAATCGTTAATATCTTGGCTATTGCAGGTCATGCCTTTGCTGCATTCTCTAACATGGCTGAGAAAGGTCCCATCTTTGTTTCCTTTTAGTGTTTGATCGGTTATAACAGACGTCGCGGTATATTTGTGCCGCTGAGTCAATAAAGGCTGGGTTTCTTTGTCTCTTTCACTTTTCACTTTGTTTGCACACAAACCACATCTAAAGAGTATGGAGCTCTACGCTTTCCTAAACATTAGGCCTTTGTTACACCTACAAAGACTTTACCTTATTTTTACATTACTCTTGATGTATATATAATGTAGGAAAATTACTTTGTTAAAAGTAATAGGACATAAAATCATTGAATTTGTAGTCCTTTATAAATTTTCTTTGTATGAGTATGTAATTGGGGTGTGTGTGTATAACGTGAACACGCATTATATATACAGACTTTCATGACCGGACCAAGGGGAAATTTCATGTTTGGTATCAGGGAACTATGCATTTCCCTGCCCCATTGAGCTACTTTAGATGTTGTCTATGACCTTGGCTAATCACCTGCAATGCTCATGTATGACGTAAAAAGACAATTATGAAATTTACAGGACATGTACAAAATAATCTGGCTGGCTACATGTTGTCAAGGAAACATGATTCCCCCCCCCCCCCATACAGAAATAATAAAGGATGTAACACAAAGTAACTCCCACATAAAGCACCAAAATGGAGTACTAACTTCAAGGTGTGTGAATAAAATATCAGATTTTATTAATGAACAAAACACACAATTATGCAAATATTTATGCAATGTAAAATGGAGGACAAAAGATTAAAAAAAAAATCCCACAAGGATTAGCAGGACATAATAATAATTATAATAATTATAATAATAATAATAATAATAATAAAAAAAAATGGCTTAACAATAACTAGTACTAATAAGTAGTGTAACACAAACCGGTCAAGAGGGCAAGTGAACAGATCGGGATGTATCACATAATAGCTCACTTAGTCACTGTCTAATTACCAATGTGTCCTAACATAATGTAAACACAAGTATACGTTTCAGCACCCATTGTATTTAAACTGCTTATAGTAAAGTGCTTGTGCAAAATCGTGGGGGAGATCCCCAACGCGCGTTTCGTGTTTGCGTTCTCAAGGGGAGTGTACTGCAGGGCATGTCATTTATAGTAACTAATGTATGGCAGCCAGCGTATGAGCAAATGTAAGCACCACAAGTGTCGGCATTTCTGGATGGGCACATGTCGGGGAGAAAACTCCCAATGACCTCACAGGCATATGCACTTCCAATTAGAAGGCAATAGGGGACAGAGCCTCACAGGGAAGCACAGCGCATACCAATGGCCATGTTTTTGTAGTCTAGCAGTCGTGGCCATCTTGTATAGTATCTAGTAGCTGAAATGTGCTAGCTTCGAATAACAGGAGCCAAGGAAAGGAAGAAATAAAAGGAAAAAGGAGCAAAGAAAAAAAAATGGGGGTGAGGGAGGATGAAAGAAAGTGAGGGTAAATGTGAGTAAAGCAACTGTTTGATTAGGAGTAGTGATGAGCAAGTGTGCTCGTTACTCGAGTTTTCCGAGCATGCTCGGGTGATCTCCGAGTATCTTGGGCGTGCTCGTAGATTGTGTCCCCGCAGCTGCGTGATTGGCGGCAGCTAGACAACCTGAATACATGTGGGGGTTGTCTTGTTTGTTAGGGAATCCCCACATGTATTCAGGCTTTCTAGCAGCCGCAAATCATGCAGCTGCCTGGACACAAGCATAATATACGAGCACGCCCAATATACTCGGAGAACACCAGAGCATGCTCGGAAAACTAGAGTAACGAGCACACTCGCTCATCACTATTTAGGAGCTGTGTACAAGGCCCGGCTTCGGGGAGGCAGGATTTTGCCTGTGTGGTTAGCAACCAGCGAGGGAATTATTTAGTATCCTACATAGTTTCCTGTTGTACTGAACCAATACTGATTGTGGCCAATTGTATCAAACCTGTGTGACATGAACTGTGCTGAGAAGCGCCCACCTAGCCCAGGAGATGGTGATCCTGTCAGCTAATCCCCTAGTTTTGTCAATATATGGACACTTATATTGATGTATAGTTGGCCTTGCCGCGAGAGAAAATTATTCCCCCCCCCCCCCAAGTAATAAAATTGTATTCAACATAAACACCTTTCAACTCTGTACGTTTAATGCATCGATCAAAAAAGTCTAATCCTTTATTTAAAATAAAAAGTTATCCTGTTCCCCCAACCACGACTGCACAGCATCAATAACCATCTTTTTCTTTCTTTTTTTTTGTGTGGCCAAATCAGGAGAATATGGCCAATAATTGACAATAGCAGAGCTGATTTCATTGAGTTTTTGCAGGGCAACAGAAGACTTGTGGGCGGGCGCAATGTTCCAATATTTACCTGACATGGTGGCCTTTCCTCAATCACAATTTCAAAATGACCACTTTTTTTTGCTAGAACTTGGCACATTCACTTGTCACAATTCATACTTGTTTCCATGGCAATAGGATTTATTTTTGTCTGCTAGAAATATTCAAGACCTCGGTTCGCGCGTGTGTGTGTGCGCGCGTGCGCAAATGGATATGCTTGTGTGTGTGTGTGTACGTATATATTTACATGTATGTGTGTACACACGCGTATACACACAAGCATGCACACATATGCATGCATACACACACATACATACACACATCACGCGCATACACACACACACACACACACACACACACACACACACACACACACACACCCCTACACCTGATCGCTCCAAAGCTTAAGTTACTCAGATGTGCAATCCAAATAGTGAAGCAACAATTGGACAAATGTATCCATACAACACACACACATACATACACACGCACGCACGCACGCACGC
This sequence comes from Ranitomeya imitator, assembly GCF_032444005.1. Lineage (NCBI taxonomy): Eukaryota > Metazoa > Chordata > Amphibia > Anura > Dendrobatidae > Ranitomeya > Ranitomeya imitator. The sequence continues at coordinate 245,624,941 of NC_091286.1, forward strand.
ACGCATTAGGTAGAAGAAAGTTATGATAAATAACAAGTGAAGTGTTCTAAGTCTGTACAGATACTAATAGGTTCCACACACTCCTCATCACCATCACCCCTAGAGACCATACTCATGTAAGGCATGGACAGTTGAACAGAACAGGTTTCTAGTTCTTTGTAACACATCCATTTGCATGGTAAGCCTAACACCAGAGCAGATAGATGACTGCTACCTCTTTCTTTTTCAGAAACGTGCAAAAGGCCAGTCATTATTTGTGAAGGTCTGTGAGCACCTCAACCTATTGGAGACGGATTATTTTGGACTGATCTACAATAACGCAGAACAGAAGGTACGAAGAATAATTCTGTATAGTATTGGCGCAGAAATAAATCATGTGAATAACATAAGGGTCGTTTCTTCCTCATTTCTCATCCATAAATAGTGTGTCCACACCTACAAGTCCGAGGTAACTTCGTGGTAGTTTAATGTGGGTCAGGTCTGTCTGTGAGGGTTGGTGTCCCAGATTGCCCTGCTCTTAATTGGCTTTTGTCAGATTTGCTGCCGTGGTAGTATGTTGTCCTTATTGTCCAATGTTTTTATTGTGATCACTCATTTAGAAGGCATTTGACATCCCCTTTAACATTAGCAGGATCATTTAAAGTAATAATTAGCCTCGGCTTCTCATTGTACACACTTGGGCTAAGTTCACATGTCCAGAAGTGATAAGTTAGAACGGACCCAGCAGCAATCTGTTGGCAAAAAAGTCGTTCAGACACAACTTTAGTCCGTTTTTTAAATAAACTGATCTCTGCTGTATCCATTTTGTTTTACATTGAAGTCTATGGAAAATGGATCCGTTAATCAGCTGCCCGTTTTTCTTTCATTTGTATGTAGATATCTACTATATAATTGTCTAAGGGTCACTTCGGTCTTTCTGTCTGTCCTTCTGTCTGTCTTTCTGTCACGGATATTCATTGGTCAAAATAGCCACGACCAATCAGCGACGGGCACAGTCCAGAAGAAAATGGCTGCTCCTTACTCCCCACAGTCAGTGCCCGGCGCCCACATACTCCCCTCCAGTCACCGCTCACACAGGGTTAATGCCGTCAGTAACGATACTACATGGCTCCTATATACAGGTCCTTCTCAAAAAATTAGCATATAGTGTTAAATTTCATTATTTACCATAATGTAATGATTACAATTAAACTTTCATATATTATAGATTCATTATCCACCAACTGAAATTTGTCAGGTCTTTTATTGTTTTAATACTGATGATTTTGGCATACAACTCCTGATAACCCAAAAAACCTGTCTCAATAAATTAGCATATCAAGAAAAGGTTCTCTAAACGACCTATTACCCTAATCTTCTGAATCAACTAATTAACTCTAAACACATGCAAAAGATACCTGAGGGTACCGTCACACAGTGAAATTTTGATCGCTACAACGGTACGATCCGTGACGCTCCAGCGTCGTAACAATATCGCTCCAGCGTCGTAGACTGCTGTCACACTTTGCAATGTACGACGCTGGAGCGATAATTTCATGACGTATGTGCGATGTAGAAGCCGTTGGTTACTATGCGCACATCGTATACGATATATGTTACACCATGCGATCATGCCGCCACAGCGGGACACTAGACGACGAAAGAAAGTTTCAAACGATCTGCTACGACATACGATTCTCAGCGGGGTCCCTGATCGCAGGAGCGTGTCAGACATTGCGATATCGCTCGAACGTCACAGATATATCGCTCGAACGTCACAAATCGTGCCGTCGTAGCGATCAAAATTTCACTGTGTGACGGTACCCTGAGGCTTTTATAAACTCCCTGCCTGGTTCATTACTCAAAACCCCCATCATGGGTAAGACTAGCGACCTGACAGATGTCAAGAAGGCCATCATTGACACCCTCAAGCAAGAGGGTAAGACCCAGAAAGAAATTTCTCAACAAATAGGCTGTTCCCAGAGTGCTGTATCAAGGCACCTCAATGGTAAGTCTGTTGGAAGGAAACAATGTGGCAGAAAACGCTGTACAACGAGAAGAGGAGACCGGACCCTGAGGAAGATTGTGGAGAAGGACCGATTCCAGACCTTGGGGAACCTGAGGAAGCAGTGGACTGAGTCTGGTGTGGAAACATCCAGAGCCACCGTGCACAGGCGTGTGCAGGAAATGGGCTACAGGTGCCGCATTCCCCAGGTAAAGCCATTTTTGAACCATAAACAGCGGCAGAGGTGCCTGACCTGGGCTACAGAGAAGCAGCACTGGACTGTTGCTAAGTGGTCCCAAGTACTTTTTTCTGATGAAAGCAAATTTTGCATGTCATTCGGAAATCAAGGTGCCAGAGTCTGGAGGAAGACTGGGGAGAAGGAAATGCCAAAATGCCTGAAGTCCAGTGTCAAGTACCCACAGTCAGTGATGGTGTGGGGTGCCATGTCAGCTGCTGGTGTTGGTCCACTGCGTTTCATCAAGGGCAGGGTCAATGCAGCTAGCTATCAGGAGATTTTGGAGCACTTCATGCTTCCATCGGCTGAAATGCTTTATGGAGATGAAGATTTCATTTTTCAGCACGACCTGGCACCTGCTCACAGTGCCAAAACCACTGGTAAATGGTTTACTGACCATGGTATTACTGTGCTCAATTGGCCTGCCAACTCTCCTGACCTGAACCCCATAGAGAATCTGTGGGATATTGTGAAGAGAAAGTTGAGAGACGCAAGACCCAACACTCTGGATGAGCTTAAGGCCGCTATTGAAGCATCCTGGGCCTCCATAACATCTCAGCAGTGTCACAGGCTGATTGCCTCCATGCCACGCCGCATTGAAGCAGTCATTTCTGCCAAAGGATTCCCGACCAAGTATTGAGTGCATAACTGAACATTATTATTTGATGGTTTTTTTGTTTGTTATTAAAAAACACTTTTATTTGATTGGATGGGTGAAATATGCTAATTTATTGAGACAGGTTTTTTGGGTTATCAGGAGTTGTATGCCAAAATCATCAGTATTAAAACAATAAAAGACCTGACAAATTTCAGTTGGTGGATAATGAATCTATAATATATGAAAGTTTAATTGTAATCATTACATTATGGTAAATAATGAAATTTAACACTATATGCTAATTTTTTGAGAAGGACCTGTACTACGTGGCCTGTGCTATATACTATGTGGCTGCTATATACATACATACATACATACATACATACATACATACATACATACATACATATTCTAGAATACCTGATGCGTTAGAATCGGGCCTCCATCTAGTATATACATACATACATACATACTCACTCTGTGGAACCATAGTATGGCATGATCATACGCTGCAGAAAAAAGACTTATGAAACCTTCATTGTGGGAACTTGGCCTAGTGGTGACCTCTTAGGCTACTTTCACACATCAGGTTTTCAGTGTCGGGCTAAATCCGGCGAATGTTGGAAAAACGGGATCCGGCGCAGATTGTGAAAAACTGATGCGACGGATCCGTTTTTTTTGACGGATCCGGCTAGCCTCACTAGATTATTGGATAAAAAATTTTTTGGGAGCATGCTCAGTTTAAAAAACCGGATCAGGCCGTCGGATCTGCCTTTATCCGGATCCGGCACTTTCTGGCTCCCATAAGCTTCCATTCTAGTAAACAGCCGGAAGCACCAGATCCGGCGCTTCAGGCTTTTTCGCTGGAGACAAAAAACATTGCTATGGATGTTTTTTCAAGAAACCGGAAGTGGCAGATTTGCCGGATCTGGACGAAACGCAGTGTCATCCGGTGCAATCTGACACTAATACTAATACTAACACTATGGGAAAAAAACCTGATCCGGTGGCAACATTCGCCTGATACGTTTTTTTGAAAATTAGCCGGATTCAGCCTGACAATGAAAACCTGATGTGTGAAAGTAGCCTTATCGACATGTGCAAAAGCCCTAAAGTGACAAGGTCTACCTGGTGGCATGCTAGCTCCTGCCTTTCTGTATTGGTCACCTTGTCGCTAGCGTCTGATCCTATTGCTTTATACCGCAGCTCTGCCTGTTTTTAGGGGATACTGTGTGCAAGCACCAGCTGACTAGGAGTCTAGCTCATGGGCAGCTGATTCCCATTACTGCTTGGACAGAGATTTTAGAGTAAATGAATTAGGCCACCAGTGAGAGGGGAACATACATGGATGGCAATAAGCCTCACTTAGGCTACATTGCCAGACTCCGGTTCATTAACTGCATTCACCCCTGGATCTGATCTTCAGTGTCAGGGGTCCATCTCAGTCCTTCAGTTCCAGCATATGCATTTTATTATGACGCTGACGTTCTGCATCCAATGTTTGCAGCAAAGCTCCGACCTTTTGGAAGTAAACCGTCTGCCGTCCATTTACACCATGCTCTGTATGAGGCTTATTCCTTCTGGGTGTTGCCTCCGATTGTACCCTGGAAAGCGTGAAATCCTCATTTAAGACATGCAGGTTTTGCCCTGGACTAGCAGACAAATCCACTGCAGAATTTTTTCTTTGTCTGTGCTGATCCCAAGTCTAAATCTGCTGATGTTGCCATTAAAGGTTTATTCCCTGTGTGTTGCATTAGTGTTTCTAGTTTGTGTCTCTTCCTTACTGAGATGCTGTAAATTCCAGTCCTTTGCCTGAACATATTCTTGCCTGATTTTTCCTGGGGGAATCTCTTCACTTGCTCATATGCGGATGCCACGTCAGTGCTCTGGTGGGCTTCTCGGTGCGATGCTGTTATGAGGGTCTTGTGTTTATTTTCCTTCCATTTATGTGACTTGTTCAGAGTATTACTATACACAAAAATGTGTTTTCTTTCATGGCACTGATCCCCTCTGCTTCAGTTTTTCCTGCCTTCCTCGATTAGATTGCCTTACTTCTGTGACCTTCAGCCGATGCTGTGCTGAATGCTGTGTCTCACTTGTCCCAGTGCAGTCAGTACAGTGACCCATTTATGAGCCAGCTGTTGTGTGGATTGCAGCTGCGGAGTGGGTAAGCGGAATGCCAGGCACTCTTGTGTGTGGCACCACACTCCATTGTAAGAGCGCAGAAGAAGATGAGGATCTCTGCAACCCCTGACGTCAATATTCTGTCCAGCTGATAGATGTGGCTTCTGAAACGCTTATTCCCATCTTCATAGGAGAGGGTTGTTGGACAGCAGCACTTTTGCAATGTACTGTTAACGTTTTCAGCAATTCTTCAGTTAACTTTTTATTTTTTTCTTACAGCTCATTGCCTAGGCGACCAACCACCACTGCTGTTTAGATTGTAATCGCTGTACTGAAGCTGGCCCAGGAGTATGAGATGGAGATCCCAGCCGACTTCAGTGCAGCGCTAACAAGCTCCGTAGAAAAAGACTTGTAAGCACTGTGCATGTTCGTTCACCTCTGATGGACAGCAGTGGTGGCCAGTCACCTAGGAAATGTGCTGTATGCAAAAGAAGTGTTTAAATGTCCAGCCGTTTTGGAGATATTAATAAACAGTACATTGCAGAGCTGCTTGTGCTATCCGACAATACCAATTTATGAAGATCGGAATGACCCGTTAAGTCCTGCATATTTGTATTTGCCTGTATTTGACATGCCATACTAAAACGTTAAAGAAACTCTTAACTAGAGATGGTGGAACCCAAACAGTAAAGTTTTGCATCCGTACCAAACACCTGTTCAGGCACGGACACCGAACCCGGCCTTCACCAGGAAGTTCGGGTTCAGCCCCCTGAACACCAGGTGTTTGTCGCACTGTCTTGTGCATGACAATGCAGCAAACACCACTTCTGATTGGTGGTAAAATCATCACCGCCGGTCAGACAGCTGCGGTTTCCATGCTGTCAAATGACAGCGTGAGCCCACATCTGTGATTGGAGGTCTAAAGTTTACCTCTGGACACTGGTGTTGGCTGATGGGACTACTGCTCCCATCAGCTGACGACTGCTGATGCTAATAACAGTGAGGGCAGGCGGCGGCAATGGGATTTTTGAGACCACCTAAAGCTACAAATAGTGAGTTTTGGACCAATGGGTCATATGCCTTCTAATACATTACGTACGGGTGATATTTACCTTGCGGAGACTGAGCATCTCCACAAGATAAATAGACATGCTGCAGCCTGGAAAGACGCGCCACAAGTCCATCTCCGCAGGTGAGCCATGGGTGTCAGTGCACGCATAGTGGACATGAGATTTCTTGAAATCCCATCCACTATGCTGTAACATCTGGACACTGCGGGTTTGACGCTGCTTAAGTAAGCAACATCCAACCCTCAGCATTTACTGACCGTGGGAACATACCCTGAACTTTTTTGAGGAGTACCCGCTCATAAACAATTGTGTACACTTACCACAGAGACCTCATACGTGGACACCGTCTGTGGCTAGTTAACATGAATCACAGCAACCAGTCAGTTTGGCTAGTAAATGTTATATGTAATCTTTTTTAACCGTTATTTATTAGTGTTTTTAAATAACACAAAGGTGAAAAAAAATGGAAAGCAAAAATGATATATAATGTACACTGTAAAGACAACCAACAAAACCTATGTGGAGCGACCAAACATTTGTCACTTCTTTGTGGATAGGTGCTATAGTCCAAACCCTTATGCAGTGAAGGTCTGACATTTAAAAAATAAGAAGGGTCATTTTTAAAATATAAAAAATAAAGTATTGCCTACATTTAAAGGAAATCGCCAGCTTTTTGCCACCAAATCTTAGAGTTGGATAATGTAGAGGGGAGAGACCCTGATTTGAGCAATGTCACTTACTGGGCTCCTTACTCTAGTTTTGATATTCTAACACTAATAAAATAGTGATTTTATTACTGGATGACTAGTAAACCTGTTGCCATGTAGGCCTCCATCTTTGTGAGCTTCATATAACCCCTCCCCCACCACTGCTTTCTGCCTATGCAGAGTGTCTACAGAAACTTGCCTACAGTGGTGTGGGCGGGGTTTTACATAGATCAGCATTCAGAGAACTGTTAGGTCTGCAGCAGATACATTTGATTTTATCAAAACTGCAGCAAGCAGCCCAGTAAGTGATACATCGCTGCAATAAGGGTCTCTGTCTCTATATCATGCTGCTCTCAGATGGGGTAACAAGAGCCTGGTGACAGATTCCCTTTAAATGCTCCTACATCCCAGCACTCTAGCCTATGTTTTGTTAGTTTTTGGTCCCCATTGACCAGGGAATGAGATGTTGCACACAAATCTCCCCCATCACTTAACCGCTGCAGCCAATTACTAATAGTACGTGGCCAGTGAGGCCAATAACCAATTACATGGTGAAAAGTAGGAAGCTCTCAGATGGCATCAGAGTGCTGTCTGTTTCTTTTTGCTGATCAGTTCACTCTAATGGACGACTTTGATTCTTTTTGATTTGATTCTTTTTCTTCTGACCCGTGAACCCTACACATAAATATATGGACAGAACATGTGTGACAGAAACTGCTGTGTGATTGTGGCCTCGTATTAAACCTTCTGAATTGTAACTCAATCTGGTGAAGTCTACTACATGCAGGTCAGGCCACATTGGTGCTTGGTTTAGAATGTTTTTTTTTTTTCTTACAGTTTTCTGTTTTTTTTCCATTGTAGAATTGGTTGGATCCTGCAAAGGAAATAAAAAGGCAAATAAGAAGTAAGTACAGTACTTCCGTCCATGTTGTTGCATTTATGCTGCATAGTAGGACCTTTGCCCCATAGGAAGCCAGTGTTTCGAATGTACACCTTCCCTGATCACTTGTAATGGAGACCTTTACTTGCCTATCTGAAGTTAGGTTGGCTTGGGAGCAGCATTACCTTTCACAAGGGTAGGTATAATAAAGTATCTGACCAGAGAGATGGATGGGCGGCATAAGGACTGCACTGCTTTATGGCCATTGTTCTGTAGGCATGACTGCTACTCACACACTTAGGGCTAACCGTCATGGGACCTAGACAATCATCAATGGCCGCCACTATCATTAAAACAGAGATCCATGGTATTGTTGTTGTCTCATAACCTTGTGCAAGCCATTGACCTTAGGGAGTGAAATGCATACTACACGTATACCTCCTGGTTAGATTATATCTAGTACTGGACAATGGTGCTACTGGAGGTGGGATATAAACTACGGTATATCACAAATTTCCCATCCTGCATCTGCATTAAGTTAATGGAGGTGTAAATCTGGTGAAAGACATCCTATTGCTGTTTAATATGGCTTCTCCGACCCCCAGTCACATTTAACAGAAAGTTGCCGCTCCGTTTTTCCGGGTTTACCATGATGTTTGGGTAGAAACACTGAGGATTTAACCCATTGGATGCCTAGAAGTATATGTGTTACTGTACACTGTAATCATGGATTCTCAATACCACTAAAGTTCCTGACCTCTTCTTCTGTGAAGAGACTTTTTCCATATTTTACATTTTCAGAGTAATATTTCATGGCCTATAAGTCTCTAATTGAGGGCGGACAACCCCAAAACAAGCCTGCAAATTGTCTGTTGTGGCTTTTTTATAGGCTCGTAAAAGGGTCAATATTGATGTTTAGGATTTGTTTCCTCAATAATTTCTCAAAGGAGCAGTGCATGGCCTATAAGTCTCCTTACACCAGCTTGGCAGTCTCCACAAGGAGAGACATCTTCTACATATTCAGTAACACTGTGGTAAGCATGTTAGCAATCCTGAGTTTCTAGGTGGCACTAGAGATCCAGTCCTTTTCCTCTCTGAAGAGGCTATTTCCTTTTTTCGTTCTTGGGGGAATTAGATTGTGATCTCGCTACACCTATTTAGCACTCTCCAGAAGGGGAAAGCTCTACCTCTTACACCTCCTGTCAGGACCTGTCTCCTTCCTAAATCTGTTCTCCTGCTTTGCACTGATGAGAGTAGATGGAATTTCTGTTTGGCGGCTTATCCTAAATCATATGGCATGTTCCTTCAAAGGGTTGATATTGACTTTTAGGTTTGCTACGTCCAATAGTTGACACTAGAGTTTGTCCTGTTCCTCTCAGAACAGGTATACTTATTTATGTTTTTTATTGATTCTTGTAGGCTTGGTTCTACATTCCAAAAACTTACTGATAAGTTACTGATTTCCTCTGAAATTGACTCAACTGTTGGGGAAAGGGACTGATATGAATTTCAACAATCCATAATTTTCAGGAGCTTGCAAAAACTTGTTAGACTAAAAGTATATAGAGGCAGGTTATTTACAGTTACTAACCTTCTGGTTTTAGTTTTATGTCCCTCAAAAATGTCCGAATGACCAAACTCAGGTGACATTTGGCAGGTATCATGTGTGATCATTATTACGCAGATCGTTTTCGACCTGGTTTCTGGATAACTTTTCTAATAGAAACTTGTGTAGTCAACTTGGTGCTCAATTGGCTTTTTATTTGCGTTTACAATGTTAAAAAGGTTCCAATTTCTAGGATATTAGGAACTTGGATATGTGACTGTGAAATGAGATTTCTGTATACATTTTTGTTGCCATATACTGTTGTCTGCCACTCCAACCTATCCAGAAATCTCCTATAATGCTCTATTAGGGCAGAGCTAACATGTAGGTGGATCCCTCACAACCATTCCCACAGCAAGGGTCTTACTCAAATGTCAGGAGGCATTTCAGCCATTTACATTGATGTGTTACATGTTACCTTGTGCTATATTTTCTCCTGAGCCCCGTCACAACTTGTCTTGTACCTGAGCTGCAGTACCAAGCACATCCATATTTACTCACTTGGCTGTATCTAATTCAGTTAACCCTTGTCAGGCTGCATAATTTTACAACCTTAACAGGCTGCATAGGTACAATTGTACCTTCACATATACCTCCACTGTGGGAAGACTTTACTTGGTTTCAGAAACTAAAGTTCATTCAGCTACAAATGTTATGCTGATATCTATTGTTCAGTGTTGTTACTGGTCACTTATGTTGCTGTCAATTAAGTTAATTCAAACTGGGAGTGGCTTCTACTTGTCTTCCTGCCTCCCTCCTCTCATTAGCCATTTTGCTGTTCATCTCATTGCTGTGAGCACACATTTCTAGGCTTGTGAAGTCTTCAATTTCTTGGAAACGAAGGTAGGAAAGTCTCACAGCATCTAACAGCCAGTTATACCTTTATTCTCATTATGTGGGGACAGAACAGTCAAATTGTCTTTCAGCCTGGACTTGGCTTACATATATTTTGTATGAAACTTATCACTATAGGTATAATTTTTATACGAAAAATGGATAATAATTAGTATCTACATATTGTTTTACGATGTTTTATTTATATTCAGCACAAAATACGAAGCCAAAATTCATCTAGCAAGTCATCATGAGTGATAGTAATGCTGGATCTAGTTTCCGCCATAATCCAAGAAAACGTGTTTGCAGGTTAGTATAATTTTGTGAAAAGCCAATAATGTAGTATTTCGGAAAATTATTTATTTTACATTTTTTCATATTTACAGATTTACAGCTGACGAAATAATGCGAATGCTAGAAGAATCTGATTCTGAGCATGAGGATGAACCATATGTTCCATCTGATGATGAAAACTATGTACCACAAGTGGATGTTACTGAAGAAGATTCAGACATTGAACAAGAAATGGTCATAGAGCATGAAAATGAATACGAATCAGACGAAAGTGTTGAGGATGATTCTGTGCCTCAAAGTGCAGGCGACATTTGGACTGCTAAGGATGAAACTCAATGGTGCAGTAATCCACTGCCAAATGCACAAACAAAATCTCGTAATGTCCTACGACAAAGAGGTGGCCCTGCAGCAATCAGCAACCTATATACAGCAAAAGAGCTATTCAAGTCCATCATGACTCCCGAGATGTGTGACATCATATTACGGGAAACGAATCGAAAGGCCAAGAGAGTTTGTGATGCTTACAACAACGAACTGGTACAACGTTTTCCTGATTCTTCCAAACGGCCACCACAAAAAACATTCAAGCAATTTACTGAAACTGAACTTCATGCATTTTTGGGCATACTGATTGCTGCTGGTGTGCACAGAGCCAACAAAGAGAATCTGGAGGAAATGTGGAATGTTGCTGCTCTGCCTCTTATACGTGCAGCCATGTCTCGTGACCGCTTCAAGATGATACTCAGATTTATCAGGTTTGACAACGAAAATACACGTGCAGAACGTGTGCAAACAGATAAAGCTGCACCAATACGGGACATCTGGACAATGCTGAACAGTAATCTGGAGAGAGCCTACAAGCCATATCATTGTATCACCGTCGACGAGCAATTATTTCCATTTAGAGGTCATACTAAATTTACCCAGTATATACCTTCAAAACCAGCTAAATATGGCATAAAGATTTTCTGGGCTTGTGACTCATCAAATGCCTACCCTTTACAAGGTCAGCTCTACACTGGGAAACCAACTGATGGTCCTCGACAAGTAAACATTGGAGAACGAACAGTATTGGACCTAGTGAGCTCGTATAAAGGCTCTGGAAGAAATGTCACCACCGATAACTTCTTTACAACCATGGAACTAGCTAAGGTATTGAACTCCTGGAACATGACACTAGTTGGTACAGTGAGAAAAAACAAAAGGTTCCTACCTAACAACATGCAGCCTGCCAAAGAAAGGCCTGTATACTCGACAAATTTTGCCTACAATCATGATGCAACAGTCTGTTCATATGTACCAAAGAAGAACAAATCAGTCGTGCTTCTATCATCTATGCACATGACGGGAGAAGTTGAAGAGACACTAGCAGCCAAGCCAGAGATAATAAAATACTACAACATAACAAAAGGTGGCGTTGATGTTATGGATAAAATGTTGGGAGAGTACACTGTGAAACGACGAACATCACGTTGGACTTTGGCATTTTTCTACAATATGATTGATGTCAGTGGGTTAGCATCCTACATCATCTACAGAGAACACAATCCAAGCTTCAGGGCAAAGGATCAACGAAGAAAGTTCCTGAAAGATCTCGCAAATCAGCTGTGTATGATTGCAATTGAAGATCGTAGTACAAACAAAATGATAATGAGAAACCATTTTCTTCGAGGTGCAGTAGAAATGGTGCTTGGACGATGCATTGTGGTAGCATCGCAGCCAGCAGCTGGCCCCAAAATACCTCATGGTAGTCGTGGACCCTCCCCTGTTGTTGGTAGTTGCTATGTCTGCAGAGACCTGAGGCGAAAACAACGCAAGACTAGAAAGTCTTGTGTGGTTTGTGTGAAACCCATTTGCGATGAACACTCTGTAGCAAAGCCAACATGCATTACTTGCAAAGAAAATCAATAAAAAAAAGTTTCTTACATTTTCTTTTATAATGTAAATGAACAGTTTTTTACTTGTTTATAATAGTTAAATAGCATTATCATTAAAAAAAAATTTATGCTTTTTCCCTTGCATTATCTTCATTCAAAATATATGAGGTACATTTGTACCTATGCAGCTTGTTATGGATGCAAAAAGATCTCGACCCCTTATCTCGGAAGCGGGTGGAGATATTTTATTGAAATTTGGCCAATATATTCTGGACCAAAAATGTAGAGATGTCACGAAATTTCAGCCCTCTACGTCTTTTCAAAAAAAAGTTATTGCAATTTTAAAACGGAATAGTTACAATTGTACCTATTCAGCCGGATAAGGGTTAAGCACCGTGGCCTTTCATCTGCAGATTGGTGGGGGTTCAAAGGGTTGAATGCCACAGATCACACACTGATGGATTATCCTAAAGATTGGAAATAACCCTTTAAATACAATTTGTAACCAGGTTTTTGCTACTTAATTTCAGAGCACCATGATGTGGAGACAGAGACTTTGATTTCAGCAATGTATCACTTATTGGGCTGCTTTCTGTTTTATCAGCAGTAGAGTATCACTAGATAACTAGTAAACCTGCTGCCAGGTAGTATTTATGATCTCTTTAAGTCTCGCCTTGACTACTGATCGCTGCTTATGCATCGCATGCACAGAAAGCGGTCAGTCAGTGGTGGGGGTGGGATTTTCCAGAGCTCAGCATTTAGATAACTGCCATAGCTGCAGCACATAAAGCTGGGATTTTATCAAAACTGCAGTAATCAGCACAGTCAATTGTACATTATTTGAATAGGGGTTTCTGTCTCAACATTACGCTGTTCTCCGATGATGTCCCTAGGAAGAAGCGAGGTGAAACGCGCGTCGGGGTGAAAGGCGCTGCGTCTGACACTGGCAGTGGTTTCATACCACATCTATACTTGTAGTTTTCAGTTCCTATTGTTGGAATTTTCTATTGCACCATATTCCTTATACATATAGTGTTTTGTCGACTCGAGGACAGACACTCTTTACTATTGCACTTCATTATAGTGATCATTGTCACTTTATTTTTATTGGCTATGTGCAATAATTTTATTATCCCTGATATTGACACCTTTTTAGATTATTGTGTTCTTATACCTATTATGATCTGCTATAAATTTGGACATTACCAGCCTATCATCACATTGCCTTATGTACATCGTTGTGACTCAATATTAGGAGCCTTAATTAGAAACTACTTACTATAACTGTCATTTTCTGGAATTATTTCATCCACTATATTAAAATGCTGTTACAAATGGTATATGTAATAGCCACTTGAGTATTAATACTGGCATGTACGGTAATCAGTGATTTTGGAATTCATAACTTATAACATTTGTGATATTTGTCATACTGTCAGCCTCAGTATCTTTGGAGGCATTTCTGTTTTTAGTACCTTTTAATTATTAAATCTTTACAATATTCAATAAAGATTGATGGGGTTAAAATTATCACTTCATTTTTTGAGGTTTCCTCACCGCTTTTAAAAAGTGTATATACAAGTTCTTCTCACTAAACTAGAATATCCTCAAAAAAGGTTAATTTATTTCAGTTCTTTAAAAAGTGAAACTCGTATATTATATAGTCATTACAAACAGTGATCTATTTCACGTGTTTATTTCTGATAACCTTGATGATTATGGCTTACAGCCAATGAAAACCCAAAAGTCATTATCTCAGTAAATTAGAATAATGAGCGAAAACCACCTGCAAAAGCTTCCTAAGCATTTAAAAAAGGTCTATTAGGTTGTTTCAGTAGGCTCTACAATCATGGGGAAGACTGCTGACTTGACAGATGTCCAGAAGGCAGTCATTGACACACTCCACAAGAAGAGTAAGCCACAAAAAGTTATTGATAAAGAAGCTGGCTGTTCACAGAGTGCTATATCCAAGCATATTAATGGAAAGTTGTGCGGAAGGAAAAGTGTGGTAGAAAAAGGTGCACAAGCAACCGGGATAACCGCAGCCTTGAAAGGATTAACAGAAGGCCATTCAAAAATTTGGAGGAGATTCACAAGGCGTGGACTGCTGCTGGAGTCATTGCTTAAAGAGCCACCACACATAGACGTATCCAGGACATGGGCTACAAGTGTCACATTCCTTGTGTCAAGCCACTCATGACCAATAGACAACTCCAGAAGCGTCTCACCTCGGCCAAGGAGAAAAAGAACTGGATTGTTGCTCAGTGGTCCAAGGTGGTGTTTTCAGATGAAAGGAAATTTTGCATTTCATTTGGAAATCAAAGTCCCAGTGTCACAATCCAATTTTGGATTTGTGGCAGACCTGGTTTGCCTCAGTTTAAGACCTTTTTTCCTTTCTGGTCATTGTGGGTTAATGCAGTTCCCAATTCCCCCCCCCCCCCCCCCGCTGATGTTATTGCATTGCTGCTGGGTCAGCTGATGTTTGTTGTGACCACTCCCTCCATCCTTTAAGAGGTCACCTGGTTCATCAGCTGACTGTCAGTGATATTTCATTCTTCAGTGACCAAGTCGGGAGTAGGAGCTAGCTGGGAACTGTTGTTCTACAGCTGTGTCCATTGTATCTGGTGTTTCTTCCTGCTGTGCTGTGCCTTGCAGCATTAAGCTAAGTGTGGTTTTCCTTTACCTTGTCTGTATACCCTGTTTATTGTGATATTTATACACTGGTGCAGTCCACCTCTTGGGGGGAGAGGGGGTCACTGATAGGGCCTGCACAGGAGACAGGGATATACTGCTGGCTCAGGCCTCCTAACCTTCATAAATACCCATGAGATAAGGGAAAGCCAGGGCCCCTTATAGTGGCAGGGACCGGTACGGGTCCAGTACGCCGTCCTGCCCCTTTATCGCCGTAAACAGCGTGACACTCAGAGTCTGGAGGAAGAATAGAGAGGCACACGATCCAAGCTGCTTGAGGTCTAGTGTGAAGTTTCCACAGTCAGTCATGGTTTGGGGAGCCATGTCATCTGCTGGTGTAGGTCCACTGTGTTTTATCAAGATAAAAACCAAAGAAAAAAAGCCCGAACGTGAGGTCAAATAAGTTTAAAAAAAATTAGTTACAGATAAAATAGCTTTATTAATTGTTGTAAATAGTACTACAAACATATGAAATGTGTGCACATTTAGGCTGCTTTCACACATCATTTTTTTGTCATAGACTTGTATTACTGCCGGATTGCGATGGACGGCCTCACGTTTCATCCGTTTTTTGCTGGATCCATCAAAAATCTGTTTTCCGCCGGTCGGAGAAAACGAACATAGGAACGTTTTTTCTGTCCGTCGAAAAAACGGCCAGCGACTGATCCTGCGATCTCTCTCTGTTCTCATCTCTCTCTATCTCTCTCTCATAGCCGGCAGATCCTCATACTCTGATCCGGCAAAAAAAAGGAATCCGTTGCATCAGTTTTTCACAATTTTCAATTTATATCTGTCTTTTACTCTCTAATATTTTTTATTGTTGTATATTATCTTCTTGGTGAGGTGTTTTTTGGATGAACGCATGCATCATATATTTTATATTTACTTTTATCTCCAATTCTTTTATACTATGTGTTATTAAGGGTGCAGGCATTTCATGTGTTTCTAGTACTATTTACCACGATTAATGAAGGTATTTTATCCGAAACTGTTTACTTATTTGACCTCACGTTCGGGCTTTGTTTTCTTTGGTTTTTATACTAAATTCCGATTGGTCTTCCATTCTTTCCTATACAACAGGTGTTTAACACGTTTGGTGCCAAAAGTACCAATACCTGGTTTAACAACAGTATCACTGTGCTTGATTGGCCAGCAAACTCGCCTGACCTTAACCCCATAGAGAATCTATGGGGTATAGTCAAGAGAAAGATGAGACCCCAGACCCAACAATGCAGACGAGCTGAAGGCCGCTATCAAAGCAACCTGACATTAACTTTTTGATGATATTCTAAGTTGGTGAGAAGCACTTGTAGACTGTTCAGTTGGGAAGTGCTACATACTTATATTAATTGGACATGTGTCTTGTTCATTGTTCTCAGTAGCAAATACCAAGTGACAGATTCCCTTTAACTTGATGGGCCACTCTATTAAAACAGATGCCTCTTTGAACACATGTAGATTTCCTCTTTTTTTTTTCTCTTGCG